>NW_006239259.1:501254-506289 GCF_000226075.1 Solanum tuberosum | reverse complement strand
ATCATTAAAAACATTTAATGCAAGAACCCATGTTAGAATTCAAAATTAGGATTTTGAGTTTTTGAACAACTTTTGAAATCTTTTGGATTGACTCTTTGATTGAAGAAGGAATCAAAGATGAAGAGTCCCCATACCTTAATCTTCAAGAACCAAATGAAATTGGAGAAGAAATTAGTAGCAACCATCCACCCTAGCTCCATCTTCTTCTTCTTCTTGAGTTGGAGAGAAATATTTGAGAAGTGAGGGAATGTTTTAGAGATGGGAATTGACTAATGGTATCTAGGAAATAATATATGTCCTTTGGAAGAATGGTCCAACACTTAGAAAAAAAAATGAGGCGGGTGAACAGTAACCACGCCTACTGGAAATTGTCTTTTCCTGCCGAACAGATTTTACGAAAATGGGCATAACTTCTTCGTCCGAACTCCGAATGAGGTGAAACGAAGTGAGTTAGGTAGCTAACTCAAAGGGCTTTCCATGGATATATTATTGGCCACCCAAATAATTTGTGTGCTAGGAGATATGACCCTCCAAAGTAGACCCTCGAAAAAGGCTTCACTTGGAAATTTCGGATTTTGATACGGTTGCTCTAAAATTTGGGTTAGACCCATTTCCCACTCAATTTGACCCCCTAAACAAGAATATGAAGTCGTATTTTCGAAAAACAAAACGGATCTTTTTATATACAGCTAAACAAGTTTCCGGTAACTTCCGAAGCACATTTTTAAGAACTTTTTGGGTCAAATTCAAATATAATCATTTCATTAAGTTCTCGAATCCAAACTCACATGTGAGGCTCTAGTTTCACTCTATCATTTTCCAGGTCGTTACACGTAGGATGGTGTCGTTGGTCACGATAAGCATCAAAATGGCGCCGTTGCCGGGGAGTTGTGTTATTTGAAATTTTTTATTTCACTAGAATTTCCGTCTTCTTAATCGTAGTTCACTAACTGTACTTTCAGTTTTGTTTTTCATTGAGTTAACCACTTAGAGGAACATGGCTGAGTAGAGTAGTGGCAAGTTGGCGGAATTGAGCCAAGAAGTCTAAAAGGACCTCACGCTGATCACCCTGGCATCTCTGCTAAACGAACTGGTTACCAAACTCTCAGAAGTGGAAGTCCAATGCAACAACAAAGGGAGGTATATACCCCATCATGAGCAGAGGAAGTTCAGATATGGGAGAGAAAATCGTGTCGAGGACACACTTCAAATCATTCTTCAAAAGGTCACCGATCAGGATAGTGTGTTGGAGGAAATGAAGGAGAATGTTGAAGTGTTGAATCAAATGATTGGATCTCACTTTAGATCAATCCAGTTGATTAGGTCATTCCTGAGTTTTGCAGTGTCCCATCTCCACCCAAATGACATATTGGGGTCACCTAGTGACACTAGGGCTAACCCCAATAACGAAAAGTGACACCGAACTTACGTCGTGCCATGACGTAAAATAAGGTGCTTCTTGGGAGGCAACCCAATGTTTTACTGCTTTTTAATTATTCTGTTCGAATAAGGGTGTGCTGATTTTGTAAGGTAAAATGCGAAAGGTGTTGAGTAGTACAAAATGGTGAGCCAAGGACCCAGTGTGTGAGTCACCGAATCTATCCGCGATTCTGACTGAATCCGCCGTAGGGAACCCAAAATAAGGGAGGTCCTATAAAACTCAACGAGGTAAGTAAGCATTGGGCGCATCGCCGATGCTATCGGCGACATGACTACCGTCGCCGAAAAGCTAGGAACTAGACGGTTAATATCTGGCCAAAGACGGCCAAATTTTTAAAACTATTCACTTTCCCTCACTTTGATGCTTCACAAGTTCCCACAATAGTAGCATTTTACAGATTATTGCTTGTAATTAGTATTATAGTTGTCGATTGGTACTCGGAACTAGGATTTCTCTGCTGCCTAGCATTACAAAAATCTATTTTATCGGCATACAAGGTTTGTCTCTAAAACCCCAATTTTATTTTTGAAAATTTTGCACTCTTTTGTAGTTATAGTATCAGGATGACGTGTGTTGGGCCTCTCTGATAGAAATAGATTGTTATGATGCTGTTTTCAATTCGTAAACCTTGCCTAAAATGCTTAAATAATTGAATGCCTTAGTGTTTGCACTTTGAATTAATTGATATCGATAGGGGTGTTGCATGTTAGTTGTTAGGTTGATTGGGTGAAGTCTGAGTAACCTATATGTGCACTAAATGACAAAAATTTCTTGATGGAAGATCGGGTAACACCAATCTTATGAGCGAGCATCGTCAAATGGCCAAAATTCGACAAATTGGGGGGAGTCTGAGTATCTCGAGAGTGATGGGTAGTGCGGGTCTTATTTGAATTCCATGAGTGCATGCTTTGATTTGATTTTCTGGGAATTGGGGTATTAAATTCGAGAAGGTGGGTCAAAAATAGGCACGTTGGGTCAATTGGCAAGCTAAGTGTAGATCATTGAATGACTCGGCGGTTCACCTAATGCCCCCACCCCGCCGATGATTTGGCACCTCGATTTACGTTTGATTCTGTAACTTTCGGTGAGAAGTCTGAGCGCGCCGAAAATGCTCGACGACTCACCGAAAGTATTATAATCGCCCTTTATCTGCATCCCTGGGATCCTGTTGCACTATCACTTTCGGCGGATACATCCTGCTCGCCGAAAGTAGTCGGCGATTCGCCAAATGATTCTACCTATCGCTATTTTCTTCTCATTGTTAAGCCAATCCCTTCGGCGAGATCGTTCAGGTTCGCCAAAACGATTCGGCGACTCGCTGATCTGATCAGCGTGTCTATCTGTAATAGCTTTTCTGTACTTGCATTTGAGTTTCTTCTGATCTCTTGCAGAAATGGTATGCACCAACCTAAACAAGCTCCCTCAGAAAACAACAAAGGACATTACAATAAATGAAAGAAGATCACGTCCTTCACAGAAAAGAAAGCAAGATCTCTCATCGGGAGATAAAGGAAAAATGCTAAAGCATATAGCAAAGAACGGAGTAGCTGTGGAGCCAGATTTTGTTGAATCAGAGAATGAATTGCCTCTAATTGACCGAAGGAGAGCGCTCTGTGCCATGTCTTAGTCCACAACCACCAGCACCCCCTCAACTGCCACTCTACCTACTACTGCACCAGTGCCAACCCCAACACCACATCTAGTGGCTCCCGTACTTCCCGTAGTCCCACCTCTACCGAGATTGCAGAACAGATTGAAAGGAGATGGTTTATGCACCATTCTCGAAGAAAAATTGTTATCCGTGGAAGGCCTGGAAGGTAAGCATGATGAGGTGCTTGACACGCTCAGGTATCACGAGTTTGAGAAATTCACGAGGCCACGGGGTACTTCCATACCTTATTGGGTCCGGGAATTCTACTTAGCCTATGATGAGTTGGTCCCGAAAAGCAGAAAGAAGGCCAGTGATTTCCGACCAGTGAAATCGATTATGGTTAGAGGAAAGGCAGTAGAGTGTCACAACGAACACATAAATGTTCTATTGGGAAGACTGGTGCACTCGATACTTCCCTACCATGGTGTGCCTATTGCTCCATCTCTTGATGATTTGAAGGGTTGGATGCGGGAGTCCCAATTGAGAAGAGGGATATGAACACCACCTCTCGGTATTGGTTTGGATTAATCAACAACACTATCATGCCGTCCCAGAACGAGTCCATTATGCGTCATTCGAAGGCAGCTTGCCTTGGTTCTATCATGTCCAGGAGGCAAATCGACCTAGGATTGTTGGTTTCACAGGAGATGGCTATGAGGGCTAAACAGAGACAGATGTCTCTGCCATTTCCTGTACTGATCACTGATCTATGTCGGCGAGCTGGAGTACCACGTGACATTACGAGGGATGTTAAGGTTACCCCATCTTCCTCCACCAATATCCGGAGTATAGAGGCCGAGTTCCCACAAGAAGAGATTGACAGGATGAGGGCAGCCCCAACAGATACATCTCCAGAGGTCGATGTTGATGCATTACCAGCAGAAACACCTTCGCATACTCCGGCCTATGAGCCATGAGGTATACCCGATCCTCCCTCTTCTTCCTCACAGGCCCTGGGTGTTTCATCATCAGCCCATCCTTCCAGGATCACTCAGGCCATGATCCTGAAAATGGGATGGCTAGCCTTCTCGACGGATGTTATGGTGACACGATTAGAGAGATTCGTCCCAGAGATGATTGACAGTGCCATCTTGACTGCACTAACCACCGTCAGAAACACTGATAATGAACTGACTGCCATAGTCACTGCTTGTGAGAGCTGACAGGGGGAGACACCCGAGGTTTCAGCCCTAAAAGCTGAAGTAGACTAGCTGAAGAAGGACGTAGCCTATCTGAAGGCCACCGACTTCACAGCACTGATGCGAGGAGCAGATGACAAAGATATCCCTAAAACCTCTGGGATTCCCCCGACCACTCCTGGAGACGTGCAGAGGGATGATTCAGGGCATGCAGAGTTGGAGACAGAGACCGACGAAGAGCAGGTAACAATGTATGATAAGGTGTTGAGAGAGAGCCAAGAGGACATCATATTCAGAAACTTGCCGAATCTCATGGAGATGGTTGTGTAGTCGGCAACTCAAACAGTGCCAGCTGAGCCGCCCACAGCAGCTCCCAGTGGATCTGACATTGTTAGTATGTCTGAGGCTACTCCTGAGAATGAGACACGCGACCAGATAGATATACCGGGCACCGATGCCCATATTCAAACCCCAACAGATAGAGCGACTGCATAGACAGGACCTTTCCTTACCTCTCTCGCGTTGCCTTTTCCTATTTTACTTGTCGATATATTTTTGTGTACTTGCATTTGAGGACAAACGCTCTTTCATTGGGTGTGGTGAGGCTCACCCTTTTGTTTGTGTGAATACTTTGCTGTTTTGGGCATGAAATTAGGTCGTTTGGTTTGCTCTAAACTGTGTTTTAAATACTGTTTCTTTTTGTGGATGCTTGAGCTTATGGCTCCTGTTGTTTTAATTGCAAAATAATTTTGATCCTTTCGCAAAAAATTTGCCACCTCTTGTGTTGAAAGTGGTTGTTCTTTT
>NW_006239259.1:499945-500891 GCF_000226075.1 Solanum tuberosum | reverse complement strand
GATTTAGAAAGGTGTGCTCTTGAAATGATCTTAGGCAACCTTAAAGAGTGTGAACCAAATTTGACATATACCTCTTTTTGTGACCTACCTGTGAGCGTGTGAAACTCTTTTGAACACCTTTGACCCTTACCTTTCTTTGGAAGAACCTTGATAAACCCTAGACCTTACTTAATCCGCTACCTATAATTCTCTTGATTTGTGGGTTAGTGAATAGCCAACTTAGGACAAAAAGCCTAAGTTGGGGGTGTGGTAAAAAGGAAAAGGAGAACTCAAGAAGTGCTATAAGAAGTCCCCCTTTACCCATGTTGTAGAACAATGGATCCCTTCAAAAAATAATAATAATTTGTGGAATAAAGTACAAAGGATATTGGGGTTCCATTGGGTGTGAATATGGAATCATTCTTTACGTGAGGGAATTTAGATACTTTTGTTGAGCTTGAACTTGCACAAGTAGAAAGTATTGTGAGCATGAGAATCTTTGGTAATTGTGTGTCACCATTTGAATTTTTGAGTACACAAGTGATTTTTGCATAAGTAAATTGAGTTTTGTTGTGTGCATTCATGATTTAGTCATGTGTAGCACTGTTTGAGACACCCTATTTGAACTGCTGAACTTGAGTTTGCTTGAGGACAAGCAAAAGTTTAAGTTGGGGGTGTTGATGAGTCCACAAATTGGACTCATTTAGGGTTTTATTTTAATGGAAATAGTGTCCTTGAATGCTTGTTTTATCTCAATACCTGATTAAAATGCTGAAGTTTCAGGTATTTGAAGTTTTAGTGGAAGCATGGACACTTAGGCACAAAACGGAGCAAATAGGGCTGAAAAGAACAAGAAATGGAATCCTGCGGATCTCCGAGTTCAACTTGGCGAGTCGCCGAAACGACATGAACCGCCCTCGTTCCAGTACACGAAGCCTTGAAAGAAGTGGATCAAAAGGTGAGGAAA
>NW_006239259.1:482330-499565 GCF_000226075.1 Solanum tuberosum | reverse complement strand
CGATCAGTTCTGCGAAACAGTACTATACCGCCCAATGATCCAGAATGCGAGGATGATAAAGGCAAGACACTGAAGGCGATGAGCTGACCAAAAGGCGGATTGCCGAGTTCATCGGCGATCTCGACTAATGTCGCCGAACAATCCTCCACAACACAATCTGTGAAAACTATAAATATTAGTTAGAACAATTTGAGTGGAACATTTTAGAGTAAAAATTATTATTAGTCTATAGTATTTTTCTGTATTTTTCTCTCAAGTTTGGAGAGGGTTTTGTGGAAACTTGAAGAAAGGAGTTCTTTTTCCCCAAGTTGGAAGTGGGTCTTCTCTATTCATTTTCCTCTACTTAATTTAAGGTTTAATTTCTTATACCCAGTTAGTTTCATTATCATGTTAGGTATAATTTCTTATTTCTTGATGAGTGGCTAAGAAACCCCATTCTTGGGGTGTGAGTTAGCAAATATGGGTTGATATTCTTGTTGGGTCTTGCTTGCTGATAGGTTAGATGTATTTTAATTGTGATTTCACCTAGTGGTTATAGTTTAATCTAAAGCGTTTGTAGTTTCAAATACAAAGTCACCCATGTGTTTTCGGCTTGCCCGAGAGGGAGGTCGCGAAACCAAAACCACTAGACTGATGGCCTAAGGAATGGGTCGACATGAGGTTCAGCCCGAGAAGGTGAGCCCTAGTCCCATATCCTAACACTAAGCTCGAGAGAGTGAGTGGGTTAAGGCATAGGTTGGTCTTCATGCGGCAAATGGGTGTCTGAGAGGAACGCATTTAAAACGGGGTAAGTTGCCCGAGAGGGAATTTATTTCCATTTAAAGCTTAGCCTAGTCACTATTATTTTGCATATTTCCTATCGAAAGCACGTACCCAATAATTTATCTCAACTTATATTGCGGTCACATCCCAAGAACCTTTCCCCATACTTGATTTTCTTGTTTATTTTGCTATTTTAGTACTTGTTACAAAACCCTCATTTGATATTTGACACTTTCATGTCACCCCCTTTTATTTACTATGTTTTTGTTCGTTAATATCTTTAGCTACGACTAGTTAGAATGTAATTCTATTTTCTATCAATTTTCAAAACCGCTCCCTTGGGACATGACCCCAACCCTTGGTTGGGTTACTATATTATCGACGATCGTAGACACTCATACCGTAGGATAGTGTCGTTGTTCATGATAAGCATAAATGCCATACTTGGACAGCCCGTTCCCCAAGAATGCTACAGACTCTAACCAAAACTCACACTTTTAGAATTTGGCATGAAGCCGCTGATCTCTCAAAGTGTGGATCATAATCCTAAGATGCTTCTCATGATCACTCCTACTCTGCGAGTTTACCAGAATTTCATCTATGAACATAATGACGAACAAATAAAGATACGACCTAAACACCCACATCATCAAGTCCATGAAGGTGGTAGGGGCATTACTCATCCCAAAAGACATCACTAGGTACTCATAGTGGCTACAAGTCTGAAATGCGGTCTTAGGGATGTCTGTTGCCCTAATCCTCAGTTGATGGTAAGTAGACCTCAAATCAATCTTTGAATACACTGTGGCACCCTGAAGCTGGTCAAATATATCATCAATCATATGCATGGGCTAGCGGTTCTTCACTGTCACCTTATTCAACTACCTATAATCAATACACATATGTATCATATAATCTTTATTCTTCACCAAGAGAACGGGAGCTCCCCAAGGCGATACACTAGGCCTGATGAATCCCTTACCTAATATATTTTGAAGTTGAATGTTGAGCTCTATTGGAGCCATCCAATATGACAGAATGGAAATAGATCAAGTACCCAGCTCAATAGGAAAATCAATATCACGGTCTAGAGGTAGGCTTGGTAGATTGGAATGGACTCAATTGGATGGACCTCCTTACTCACATCATGCATATAGGCCAAATAAGACAAACTTCTACTAGCCACTAGCCTTTGATCTTGAATGAAAGAGATAACTTTATCGGTGTGTAGCTAATGGATCCCTACCATACCATCGGGGGGGGGGGAATTAAGCATGTCTAAGGTAAAGGTCTTAGAGAAGTAATCTAAACCTACACGGTGGGGGGATAACCAGTTCATGCAAAGAATCACATCAAAATCAAGCATATCTAACAATATAAGGTTAGCCTATGTGTCACACCCCTGGATAGTAACTAAGCATGATAGAAACAACTGATCCACTATTCAAGGCTCAATCACTGGGGTCGACACATGTAACGGTGCTGCCATAGGCTCAGAACTCATACCCGTATGAGAAGCATAATACACAGACACATAATAATATGTAGAGCCTACAACAAATAAAACTGAGGCAGGCTGATGGCAAAAAAGAATCATACTTGTGATCACATCATCTGATGCCTCAATCTACGCCCTCACTAGAGCTACATAGAAATATCCATGTCCACCTCTGCCCTGGCAATCGGTCCTACCACCTAACGTACCTCCCCAGGAACCACCCCGAATATCCTGCTGTCCACGACGATGGCCCTGACTCTGACCTCGAGCCCTAACTGAAGGTGCTGCTAGTGGAGCTGGTAGAGCTGGAGCAATCCGCCTATGCATGGGAAAATCTTTGGACCAATGATCAAACTCTCCACTTTTAAAACAATGAGAAGATGATCTGATCCCAGAAGAACGACCACCACGGGTTGAAATACTAGCTTGGGACCCACGACTCTGACTAGATCCAACATCAGTCTAACTATACCGATCACCCTCTAAACTATCTAATGAGGCCTGAATATGCCGACTGAGATGACCTTGCTGAAACTGCTTCTTGGGCCTATCATTGGAGTCCTTCTCCTTGAAACTAGACCTATTATAGTTACCCTCATATCTAGCCATATTGTCGCTACCATATTGCGCCTAACGATAGAGTTGCTCAATAGTGCAGGCATGATCAACAACATATAGAAAGGAATGACCCGCTGAGACCGTAGACTGAGTCTCAACTCGCAATTGTAGTCTCAATCCATGAATAAAGCATTGAACCCTCCCCTCCTCAGTAGGTAGAATCATGGTAGCATGACGGGAGAGCTCATGAAATATTTTAAATGACAATATTGTCAATTATGGCTCAAAACTTTTGACAAGAGATGAAAAAGATGGAAATTATCATATCAAGCAAGGAATATCGAGAAGTAGGGGTGTTCAAAATTGAACCGTAACTGATAAGCCAACCCAAAATTGACTTATTGACCTATTGGTATTGGATTATCGAATAAACGGTTTGGGAACGTATTAAAGTTTTATAATTAATTGCTTATAGGTATGAGGCGGATTATTCAATTTCCTTATTGGATAAATCGTTAACTAGTTAAGAGTTACCATATTTAAATTTATTAGGTATATTAACCTCATCTAATATTTTACCCTGATTTATAAGAGTAATTATATATATTTTTCCTTTACTCCTAAAGGTTAAAGCCATAAAGCCAGGAAAACCTATTTACTTTTCTGTAATTATATATTTTGCCTTACAAACTAGTGAGCAAGTCAATAAACTCAAAAAATCACTAAAGTTTATAAGAGGTTAAGGTGTAAACTGTAAAGCCACATGTAGGTATCTTCGTCTCTTCGACTCTTCTTGCTGATTACTGCTCAGTTGCTTCTCAGATCTCAAGTTTATTTGATTAATCCTTCTCTCTTGTTGGTAGGTACTGAATAAAGTCTCCATCTCTCTTTTCGTTTATCTATTTACCATCCTTCTTAGTGTGTTTCTTTTTGACTTTTTCTCCGTTTTTACTTATTTTTTTTTGTTTCTCCATTTGAATAATAATGTGTATGCAATTTAGGTATGTGAGTGTAGTGTACTACATATGTTATCTTAGTCTAATTATTTCATTTTAGTCCCTTTTTTGGTCGATTGTGCAGGGCATGTGTTTTTTGAGTGTTGAATCTATTTTAGTATGCAAGAAGAGTATAGAGAATTTTTATATCATATGATAATAGTTGATGGGCTTCCTTTTAGCTTTGTTGAGAAAGAAGGTTTAAGAGTTTATGAAAGTGGTGCAACCTCATTTTTGGATCCTTTCATGTAGTTTATTTTAGTGTTTTAATGAGGAAAAACAAAATTAAGGAAGTAATTTATTGAAACAAAACAAACAATCTATATCCTCACCGACACTTGGACTTCTGTACAACGAATTAATTACATGTGTATCACTGCCCATTGGATTGACAGTGAATGAAATATGCATAAGAAAATACCTAATTTGTTAGGTGCTTACGTAAGTGAAGGATAAATCAAATCATCACTGTCACAGTTGATAATGTCAGCTCAATCGATGTGATTGTAAAAGAATTTCCTAAGCAATTGACTAAGATGGAAACTGATTTGATGAACGATAATCACATTCAAGTGAGGTGTATGACGTACATTGTGAATCTTATCGTTCAGGATAATTTAAAAGAAAATTATTCTTTTATTTAACGTGTTAGACATGTCGTGCAATATGTTAGGAAGTCTCCTGCAAGGTTTAAAATGTTTCAAGAAAGTTGTGATGATGAACAACTAAATTGCAAAAATCTTTATGCTCTACCTAATGTTAAGTAGAGTTGTTGAATTTGAGAAAAGATTTTCAAATTATGCTTCTCGCGATATTGGCCTGAGACATGACTTTGAGAATTCTTTTGTTAAAGTTTGAATCATTGCAGGTGAACTGGTGAGCAGCGATCGGGTGCACGTGAAAAGAATTACCATTTCTCCTTACTTTGAAAATATCTGGATTAGTTTATGTGACATCAAATATTCATTTTCTTGAAATTTGTGCGATTGTTATTTATTTGAATCAATTGATTGTTGTTGACACTGTATTTTGGACTGACATTTTTAAATTTAATACTTTAAGTTTTATTTTTTAAATAATCAAAATATATTTTCTCAAACTGTATACAATTATTGATAATTATCCTTATTTTTAAAAATGTTATGATTTTTAATAGTTTATTTTGAATTTTGATTGATTTAGTTATTAATATTTTTTCACAGTGCGTAGAATATGAAATATTGTTTAATTTTTCTAAACCATCATTTTTCATTAAATTATATTTTTATATGCTATTAATTATACTTACTTGAGCACATTCGAATAATTCAGTAAATACAACTAATGAATTACTTATATAAATAATTAATTATCATATTGTTTTTAGCACAATTTTAATAGTCATATTTGATTGCTTTTATAATGCTTTACTTAATCATGAAGTAAAGAAGTGATAAATATTTTTAGGTTTTGAGCACCTTACTGCTGGAGAAGACAACAAATAAGACACCACCAAACCACTAGAAAGCTTCCACCACCAACCACACTCTAGCTTTCTCCCTCACCACAACCTCTCACTGATAGAAGAACTCATAGGTGAGTTCCAAGTTTCCGTAAAACACGATGTCCAAATGAGCTCAAAGTTCCTACCATATCCAAAACCACTGCCTTACCCTCCTTTCTCACTTCTCACGCTGCTATAAGTGAGGAGCTCCACCCTTTGATGAACCAGAGCACCAAACAACAACCAACCGTAGCTTCGCCTACAACCACACCGCCTGAAATGAAAACCCCACTCCATCCTCTTTGCCACTCCAGCGAACGGCAAACGAACTACCAAATCTGACCACCAAAACCCCATCCTGTCCTCTTCACCACTCCAGTGAACATAAATGAATCCCCAAATCTCACAACCAAAACCCCCTCCATAGTCTTCACCACTCCAGTGAACACAAACAAACCCCCAGATCTCACAACCAAAACCCCCACTCTGTCCTCTTCGCGACTCCAATGGACGACAAATGAACCCCCATATCTCACCACCAAAACCCTAGTTTGTCCACTTTGCCACTTCAGTGAATGACAATACGAACCACCAGATCTTACCAGAAAAACTTCACTGCTCCACTTCGTTGGTGCTCAAAACTGCGACCAACAAGCTCAAGCTCAAGCTCGCGCAACCAACAAACTACCCTCTTACCCACTCCCCTTTTATGTTTTTTTTCCATTTTCAGGTTTTTTGGTCAACACCAACTAACAACAATGAACCAGGTCTTCATCAACCCTCAATTTCTGGTGAAATTTGCTACTCTGGCTTCATCTGTTTTGGTTTCAATTCTATTTTGATCTGCCCTGTGTTTCTTTTACTTTTTATTTGTGAGAATGTATTTTGTTAGTTGACTGATTCAAAAGTTTAGTGCTATTAGTGGATGTACTTTTAGGAGTCTTTTATGTTTCCATTTAACTAGCTCTAGGAGTCCTAATTAGTTGATGTTAGTCAGTTAGCATGTAATGGGTTAGTTCTAAACGAGTGCCCTATTTTTTCTCTCTGGGTTTGTTTGTTTCCAAGTTCTATTTAAATACTTGTATCGTTGTTTTTAGAAAGCAATAGAAAACATCAGTTTCTCTGTGTTAGCATCTTATTCGAGTAGTCGTTCATCTCTTTTGCCAACATCTTTGGCAGTGTTGTTTAATTTTAGTGAGGTTGTTGTTATTTTAGTATAGCTTTAATCTATTCTTTAGGTCTAGATAGAAAAGTTAAAACTCAACAAGTTATATTCTTTTTTGTTAGGTTTGATTAAGTATTATTACATTTTTTTTAGTGTTGATAATTTTAGTTTAGATGGTTGTTGTATTTTTGGTTGTTCTCCAGTGATGGTGAACTTTTCCAGGCAACCTTTTTGTTCATTAAATAATGATTTATTATTATTGTTAGTTTTGGTTAATTTTGATGGCAGTTCATGTATTTTTACCACCTTTGTTAACCTACTTTGTTTGATTATTATTTTTCCATTGTTAGTGATTGTTGTTAAGAACTATTTTTCATTAATTCTTTACTTCTCTATTTGACTATAAGTATTACATAATAAATTTACTTTTAGTGATTATTGTTAAGAACTATTTTGCATGAAATCTTTACTTCTATGTTTACCTTTAAGTATTAGATAATAAATTTACTTTGGTTATCATTACATTGTTATTATTTTTAGGTAATTCATATTTCAATTAACTTTGTCTTTTACATTTAGTAGTTAACTCTATTTAAGTTGGTGTTTAAGAAGATCTGGAAAATCTCGAACGAATTGAAAATAGTATTAGTACTTTTGTTATATTTATTGTGTATTGTTCTTACAAATGATTTATATTTGTTGTATATTGTTGTTCTCTACATATTCAGCTAGCACGGGAAAAGATCCTAATGTAGTTGACGTGCAGTACAATTGTACCTAGAAGGTGACTTTTACAAGGTTAGATTAAAGAAAAAAAAACTTCTGATGCACAACAATCCTTCTCCAGAAAATATGGAAATGGATGATCCTAATCTTTCTCAATAGTTTTTTTTTTCATTTTATTTAACAAATATTCTCTCACTCTTCAATTTCGACATAATGGATGATCGCAGAGTGGAAAAGAAAACTAAAAAAAAATAATCTTGGCTCATTTTTCTTGTTTGTCTTGGTTTTTTTCTTGCTTATTTTATTTTCTTGAGAATTCAAAGTTGGGTAATAGTTTCTTGGGTCTTCCTGAAGTTTATCATATGATCTTTGCTTCTATACTTTGCATTTTACATGAAAGAAGAATATCCAATATCCCTTTTGCATAGTTTTAAGTTTAACTAGATCTTCCTGAATTGTCTTTTTTCATTATTTTTTTTGGATATCCTTTTAGGAGTACTAAGTATATGAAGATGTAGGTTGAGTTTCTAAGTTGCTTCTTGTTTTTCTTCTTGGGGTTTTGAATTGTCTTTTTTCATTATTTTTAGATATCCTTTTAGGAGTAGTTTGAGCTCCTCCTCTTCCTCCTCCTCTTTTAATTATATAAAATGAAATGTATTTTGATTTTTGATTAAACAAAGTAGAAGGAGAATGATATACATAGTTCATGGTATATATAACTGTAATTTTCTTTGTAACTTAGAAGATAAGTCGAGAAGGACTATATAGTGACTTTATGTTGTAATAATAGGATATTAAAGATATGTACCTAAAATATACAACAATTTATTGAGTTATTGACAAAGATGCTTCCATTGGACATTGAAAATGGGCCAATTCGTTGAAAATCATAATCAATTACTGGTAGTCAAGTAAGTACCCTAGGTAAAGGACTTTCCGATTCACTCATGAAAGATCTAAAGCAAAATAGAGCTATCAGTGGAGGTGTGGATGCTAGAATAGAATTACATAAATATTTTGGTGAATGAACTGAGAATGGCACTAAAGATTTTAACATCCCACTTTGGTGGAAAATGCCCAAAGTTCGATTTACAATTCAAGCTTAAATGACTTGTGATATATTAGTTGTTCCATTTTCAAGTGTCGCATCCAAATCTGTATTTAGTATGGGAGGACGCCTTCTTGATTTTATTTAGGATTTCATTGTTCCTAAGTTGGTGCATATTTTAGTTTGTCTTCAAGATTGGCTACGAAGTGAATAATTAAAGTAACTTATTAGTGTTGAAGAAGATCTGGATAATCTCAAGCAAATTGAAAAAATTATTAGTACTTTTATTATATTTATTGTATATTGTTTTTGCAAATAATTTGTATTTGTTGTATATTTTGGTTCTCTTCAAATTTAGGTAGCACGGGAAAAGATCCTACCGTAGTTGACGTGTAGTACAGTTGTACCTAGAAGGTGAATTTGACAAGTTCAGTTTTTAAAAAATTAGACTATTGGATACCCAAGAAGTTCCTGGGTTATGCAAAAAAGTTTGTTGAAGAAACGTAGGAACAATTTAATGGCCACCAAATGATGCAAATGTCAAAAGGAGATGCTGAATATTTCTAAGCTTTTAGATTACCACGATATGGATTATCAACAGGGAATAACTATGGTATGACTCTAACTTATATAACACATGAATCGATAGAGGCTAATACATATAGTGGTTAAGCTAGATATATCTCACATTGAGAAGGATGTGAAACATTCTTGGACAGATCATATTGTTCTTGCTGACGAATTTTGAACAAAACCTTTTATAAAAGGTAGTTAATAGATACGAACCAAAGAAGTAATTGACAAAAATTTATAAGGTGACTTAATTTTAAAATTGTTAGTGAATTGATACAATTCAACATTCAGAGAAATGATTAAAATGCAATCTAGAAGCTAAGTGGAAGAAGTCGCAACATTCTTTTATATATTTCGTTATTATTTTATCTTCCTTTTTATTATGACCAACATTCTTTTTGTTTGTTTCGATACATGAATCTTTTTTTTACCGAAAGATTCATATTTGAATCTTGTTTAGTTGATAGTCAATTAATTTCAACTTCAATTAGTGAGAGCTTGTTAATACACTGTAGAGTGGAAGGAAACATGACGAGATATCAAAATAAGATTAACAATTTATTTATTTGTAAAATACATACTAACCAAAAGTAAACAAGAATAAAACTATTATCGGACGATACTAGAAATTTGTTGAAAACATATGATATTATGAAGTGGGAAGACATAAGGTTTATATGAATTACCTTATAGAGGTATCGATGGAATGAAATTTTATGCTTCTCGCTATTCCATGCATGATATGATAATTTCCATTATTTTCATATCTTGTCAAAAGATTTGAACCATAATAGACTGTATTTTCATTTAAAATATGATTTGTATTATTCGAAAGGCTAACTTCACATATATCACGCAATCTCAACCAAGTTATAACATGTGAACATAGTCTTCCGGATAATTCTTATCATATTTTAAATGACAATATTGTAAATTATGGCTAAAATATTTTTGACAAGATATGGAAATCATAGAAATTATCGTATCACATAAGGAAAATGAGAAAATAAATTTTGTTCCATCGATAACCTCTATAAGACAATTCATATAAACTTTATGTCTATCTTACTTTAGAACATCAGATATTTTTAACAAGTTTCTAGTATTGTTCAACAATAGTTTGCTTCTTCTTAACTTTTGGTTATTTGATATTTAAAAAATAAAAGAAATTGTTAAACTTATTTTTAAAATCTTGTCATGTTTTCTTGCATTCCAAAGTGTACTAATAGGCTCTCACTAGTTGACGCTATATTTGATTGAAATCTTTCAACTATAGAAGATCTAAATATGAACCACTCGACAAAAAAGAAAACTCAAGTATCAAAACAAATAAAAAGAATGTTAGTTTTGAGAAGAAAAAAAGGAGAGTAAACAAGAATGACAAAAAACAAAAGGGTGTTGCAACTTGTTCAACCTATCTTCAAGACTGCACTTTAATCATTTATCTGAATGTTGAATTGTATCAATTCATTTACAATTTTAAATTTAAGTCGTCTTATAAACTTCGTCAATTACTTCTTTGGTTCGCCTTTGTTAATTACCTTTTATAAAGGTTTATTTCAAAGTTTGTAAACTGTAATGACCCTCGAGTTCATTTTTGTGTGATTTTATTGTTTTTCCCCTTCTCATAGGTTTTGTATGGTGTTGAATTGGGTGACATTTTCCCGAGGTGGTCAGGTGAGTTTTAAGTAGTTTTTCCCATTTGGGAGGCTTGATATTTGAAAGAGTTGACTTCAGTCAACATCTGGATATTTGATGTCGGGTTAAAATTATGTCAGTTCTATCAGCTCTAGAAGGGTAATTTTTCTCTAGTTTGATGATCGATTTGAATGTAGAGGCTTTTATTTGAAATTTGTTTAATTAGGCGTTTTAGCTTATGAGTTTTGCCTAAAGTTTGACCTTGGTCAACTTTTTTGGTAAACACACTTGAATTGAATTATGTCAACGCGGATAGCTCGGGAATGCCGAGTTTGGCCTAGAATGACCTTTGGTTTAATTTTCGATGTGATCGTGATGACCTTGTGGCACTTAGAGTTTTGTTTGGCATTTCTTTATAAGTGTAGTCTTTGGTAAATTTTTTGTCCAAATGACCTTTGTTGGTTGTTTCATCGATTTTTTTGAGTTTGGAATGTTGTTTCCACTAGGTAGCATACTTTGTTTGCATTGACGGATTCAGAACGAATTACAAGCCCCAGACGGACAACTTTGGCTTCCTTGTGGAATTACTAATGTAGTGTTGCTGGTGTCACGTTCATGGAGACCAAGTGAATGGGCCTCTGCATTTCTGTGGGTCTCACCACATTTGCGAAGGGTTGCCCCCTTCGCGTTCATTGTACATTGACTGTATTCACGAAGGGTTGAATGGCCTAGCCTCTTTGTTCGCAAACCTCGTGCCGGTTTGCAAAGGGTCAGCTCGGCAGACCTACATGATCGCATGTGGTCTCCACGTTTGCGAAGGCCAGTTAATTGGAAGTTGGTGTTTTAAAAGATCCATTTTTCAGTTTGCATCTATCATTTCTAACTTGGTGTATGGGCGATTTAGATATATTGTTTTGAAGGATTTGAGTGTTTCTCGGTGGAATTGATCGGGGAGTTACATGGGCACAACCCAGGAGTGATAAATCATTCGATTTCCTTGTTTTTCTCCACAAATTCTTCCTTAATTCTCAATTTTTGATTCCTTTTGAGCTAAATTAATAGGGGTACTATTTTAGCTCGATGGTAGCTCGGATTGTGCCCATTTTCGAGGCACAACTTCCTTGGGAAATTGGGGACCTCATGATGGAGTAGATTTTGTTACTCTGTGTGCGGTCCCATATTTGCATTTTTTGGGTCTCTTTCCATTTCTGATTTCCTTTATTGATTTGGGTACTGTTGTGTTTGATTTTGTTTTCCCGCGGCATGATTGATAGCTTTACATCACTCGAAGTCCCTTTGAAAGGAAAAAGCAACAGAGTTGTAGTTCATGTGTGTTTCGACCACGAAGTAGGTTACAGTTTCTCTTTCCTTAGACTTGGCTCATTTAGATTAATTGTATTTTGAGAAGTATTGTATGTTTAGGTTGGAATTTAAGATTAGTTTAGGCTTTTTTTTTATAGGTAGTTGACTTATAGCCATTATTGGGTTGCTTAGTGTAGTTTTAGCTGGAAAACCTTAGTTTTGGTTGATCCTTATGGTTGAAATCTTGGCTTATTATTCTTGTTTGTCTGTGCTCTTTTTCTTGTTGATTTTACTTTTTTGAGAATTTAAAGTTGGGAAACTGTTTTTAGGGTCTTCTTGAAGTTCATCATTTGATCTTTTCTTCTATATTTTAAATTTTACATGAAACAAGACTATCCAGTATCCCTTTGGCATAGTTTTAATTAAGTTTAACAAGATTTTTTTTACTAGTGGGTTGAGGTTGGAGTTCGGAGTTTTTTTCTCTAATTTTTTTCGATATCCTTTTAGGAGTATTAAGTGAATGAAATGCTATTTTATTTTGATTAAACAGAGAGAGGAACAAAGTAGAAGGAGAATGATATACATGGTTCATGGTATATATAACTGTAATTTCCTTGGTAAGTTAATAGATAAGTCAAGAATGACTAATTAGTCACTCCATATCGTAATAATAGGATATTTAGGATATGTGTCTGAAGTGTATTCAAAAATTTACTGAGTTATTAACAAAGATGCTTCCACTAGACATTGAAAATGCGTCAATCGGTTGAAAATTAGAATCAATTACTGGTAGTTAGGTAAGTACCCAAGGTAAAGGACTTTTAGATTCACTCATGAAAGATCTAAAGCATTATAAACTTGTCAGTGGAGGTGTGGATGCTAGAATAGAATTAGGTAAATATTTTGATGAAGAATTTGAGGATGACACTAAAGAATTTAACATCCTACTTTGGTGGATACTTCAACTAACTATATTTCCAATTCAAGTTTAAATAGCTTGTGATGTATTAGCTGTTCCGGTTTCAAGTGTCGCATCCAAATATGTGTTTAGTAAGGGATGAGATCTTCTTGATTCATTTAGGAGTACATGATTAACGTTTCAAGGACACTTCATCCAATTCTATGTGTCAACGATTGCTAGTCAGTATAAAACCCAACTAAATGAGTTGGGGTCGAATCCCACAGGGAGCAGTACGTGTTTAAGATTCAATAAGAAAGTGTTAACACGGTCAAATCAGTCATAGGAATAAAAATTTTCAAATAAAAATATTATTCAAATCAGGGGTGACACGATTGTCAAATGGGGGAGTTTTGGTTTGAAATTATCAACTACAACAGCAGCAAACAATACGAAATAACAATAATGAGACGAGTTCTTGGGATGTGATTCGATCATAGGCTAATATACACAAATGGGTAATTGCAACTATTAGAAAATAGCTAGATATTAGTGAGTAAGCTAGAATATAGAGGCGGTAAACTTTTTCTCAAATAATTTACCCCGAATCAAGTCGATTTCTCTCGAACATCGACAAGCATGCAAAATAAGAACAATCCATACCTTAGTCCATTCACTTTCTCGAGCTGAATATGTGGAATTGGATTTAGATTCACTCTCTCGAGCTGAACCCATGAAAACCCAATACACACAGACCATCAATCAATAATCTTAGTTTTAAAACCTCTTTTTCGAGCAAGCCAAAAACACAAGGGTAGAACTGCATTTGCAACTACAATTCTTAAATTAAACCACAATTAATGATTGAACTCACTTCTAAACAACATTTAAACTAACAATTAGCAATACCCATAAACTAAATCATCCCATAATCATATAATCACACTTCAATAATTGGGGTTTTAGCTAGACATCATAAAAAGATAAAAATCATTACCAAATTGAGTTTTCATCAACTGGGTAAGATTGATTTCGTCTTTACAATGGTCCAAATTGAAGAATCTCAAAGACCCACTTCTAATTTCTCAAAAGTGAAAAACTTCAATTCTTCAAAGCTAAGGAAAAACTAGAGTAAACATGTCTCCCCAGTTCAAAACTCTAAAAATATGAACACAATTACTATTAAGAATGAATAATGATACTAAACTAAATGTTCAGAAATGTATTTATAATCACCAAAAATGTGCTGCGAAGAGCTACTCGGCGCAATAAGTCGGGCGCGCTGATGCACTCGGTGATCCGCCGTTAGGTCACTTCCATCTCCCTTCGGCCTTGGCCTTCAACATCCTCAAGGTCTGTAACTTGGGCGATCCAACACTGCATGGCGGAACCACCTGATGATCCGCCGACTGCTCCTTTCTCTCACCAACTTGGTTATTTCCTTCAGGGCTTTGCACACTAGAAATTTAGGCGGTCAAGAAGCCCTTCGACAACTCGCCAAGTAGACTTGGCGATCACCAGGCTTACTTTGCTTCATTCTTTCAGCTCACTTTGTTTCTTTTTTGCAAATTAGTGTCCTTTCTTTGTTCCTCAATCAATGTACGTGGAAATCGAGGGTTTTACATCAGTTATTGGCACAAAATAAGCATTTGAGGACACTAAATGTCACGCCCCAAACTCAAGTGGCGCAATTGGCTCCTAATGCCAAAACTCTAGCCTGAGTCGACCCAGCTGAACCATTTGCTACTAGGGCATGGCAGCCACACGCAATCAAGAAAAAAAAACGAGTATATCTCGGCTTAAAACTAAGCCCTCGGCCGCCAAGGTCCATGTCAACAAATCTATAAAAGAAACAACTACTCCCAAGAGTTCATGTAAAGAAACAGCCAACTAGCACAAAAGTACTGATTGGGTCGTCGAGGCCACCATGATCTCTATACCAAAACTGAAAGCAGGTATATATCAAGACAATACATAAAACAACTCACAAGCTTCAACAACCAACAAACTAGGCCAGCATGGCCATAACGTAGCTATACACCCCACACCCTATTCTACAAGCCTCTAAGAATAGTAAAGATTGGCGGGACAGGGCCCCAGCCTACCCATAAAAATATATACAACAAAAGCTAACAAACCTCCCAACTTTGGCAGCTTTGGAGGAAATGGGCTATCAAACCGAATAGAAGTCAATCCTGTTGCTGAGGAGGTCTACTGGGTCGTCTGCTGGGACCTGGCTGCATGAATGCAGTACCCCCCAGGAAATATGGCTTCAGTACGAGATAATGTACAAAGTATGAAAGGCTATAGACTAAATGAGCAAGTATAATAATATACCAAAAGCAATTAAGTAAGGAAATCAAAATTTGGATAAGCATTCTAACCCACTACTGAATCTAAAAACACAAAAATAATCAAACAACAACCCAACCAAGCCCCCATAAGCTCAGCAGGTACAAACAATATACCACCTACCTAGGCCCCCATAAGCCCAGAAGGTGCCAAATCAATCTACATACCCCTATCGGTAGCCCCTTGTCTTTGTAAGAAGTCACATAACCCTTTTTGGCAATGATATAGCCCCGTAGGCAGCGCATATCCCTCTTAGGCAACATCATAGTTTTGTGGGCTGCACATAGCCCTCTTTTGCATCAACATAGCCCTATAGGCAACACGTAGCCCTCTTTGGCGTCAAAATAGCTTCATAGGAAACACATAACACTCTTTGGCATCAATATAGCCCCGTGGGCAATACAGAACCCTCTTTGGCAATAACATAGTCCTATTAGACAACATCATAGCCCCCATAGGCAGTTCATATCTCAACAGCTAACCACAATTGCCCCAAGGGTGACAACAAACAATTGAATAGGCTAAAAGCGAGCAATTTAGCTATAAACAACATATAGGAGTAGTCTCCAACTTGTTCCTAAGTTAGGGTCATTATTAACAGACTATGAGTCCCTAAAATGAGGGTTTATAACCACTCAATCAGCCAACCACTCGCAATTACATCTACAAGATCACCAACATTAACTTTCCTATTTTATCACTCTCAAGCTCTAAGGAAACATGCCGAACGAAGGGAATTGCCTTAACTTACCTTTTCCTTTATAATTTATGCTGAAAATACCTCTGTCCATACCACTACAACACTAAAAAAAGATAAAATCAAACAGTGATTAGGGACAAGAATTACTATGACAATTCGACAATCGATACGGATTCCTATCGTAAATTACTATCCAAGACCCAAGGTATCCATAAACTAATTAAAGATGGATCCTACCTTTCTTTACATGCCCAGAACACTCGAATAAAATCAATCCACTGAAAAAAAACCCTGCTGGCACAACCTCCACGGAGCTACACCGCTCAATTCACCATAAAAACTATACTAAAACGACGAGCTCGCGACGTAGGGCAATTTTTGATAAGGAGTAAAGAAGAGATCATGAACACCCAAGGATGATTTGAGGAGTAAATCTCTGATTTTCGTGGGTTTCTTACGAGTTGGAATGATCAGAAATGAAGAAGATGCTATCTTATAAGGTTCCACCGACCTAGGGGATCCACCTCACATGCCTGCTTGCACAGTCTCACGAAAATGTGAATATCTCTCTATTTTGAAGTCGTATGGATGAACGGTTTGATGCATTGCAAACTAGACTCGTAGAACTTCGTTTTAATGGGTCGTAGGCCCCATAAATCTTTATAGATTGGGAGAAAACCTCTGAGACATTTGACCCAAATTTCAGAGAAATCTTTAAAAAGGAACTTACGATAACTTTCGCCAACTTTTATTTTTCGACTTACCTAACTTCAAAACATGAGATACAACCGTTGGACACTTCAAATATGACATATCACATCATTCTTAATTTATTACTCATCCTCTTTGTCTTTCCACAAAGGTACGAGTTAATTTAGACGTTTTGAAAAATCAGGGTGTTACACTAAATCTATATAACTACAACCCTAAATGAGTCCAAATCTTGGACTCATCAATACCCCCAACTTAAACTTTTGTTTGTCCTCAAGTAAAACTCAAGTTCAGTAGTTCAAAAAGGATTTCTCAAACAGTGCTACATAAGACTCAATCATGAATGCACATAATAAGACTCAACTTACTCATGCATGGATCAATTGTGCACTCAAAGGTTCAAGTTGTGACACACCATTACCAAAGATTCTCAAGTTCACAATACCTGCTTCAAATGTAAGTTCAAGCTCAACAGAGGTACTCAAATGCCCTCACATGAAGAATGATTCAATATTCGCACACTATTCTTCAATAATTTAAAGCTCCGGAATCACATACAACTCTAACACTCACAAATATGAACACATGCATGACTTCACCCATAGGTTTGTCCTTATTTTCCAACCAACATTCGTTTCAGCTCACTCAAGATAAAAAAAAGTCTTTTCAAGGCTTGTAATGGAGCTGAGTGTAAAGGTATGGTCATTTAGGCTTAGTGGCTGCTATCCTCATGAAATATGATATGAACAACACTTTCTTTCCTTTTCTTCAACATTTGCACTCATGCTCAAAATTCACCCCATTATTCACTTCTCATGGAATACCG
>NW_006239259.1:425011-482321 GCF_000226075.1 Solanum tuberosum | reverse complement strand
GACACCCTATTTCTTTTGCAACTTTCACAACTTTATTTCAAAACTTTTTAGTTCGTTTTTTTTTTCATTCTTCTTTTCTTTTTCAAAACCATGGATCAAGGGGGACTTCTTTGGACTTCTTGATTTACCTTCTCCTTTCACCACACCACCCAACTTAGGCTTTTGGCCTAAGTTGGCTATTCAAACAAACCACACTTCACGAGGATTATGAGTGAATGGATAAAGAGGGGTTACAATTGCATCAAGTTTCTTCCAAGAAAAGGATAAGGCTCAAATAGGGAGTTCAAGCAAGGTTCACACACTCACAAGGTTGGCCACAAAAGAGGTATATTGTCAAATTGTTTCACTCTTCAAACTGTTGCCTAAGATAATTTCAAGAGCATGCATTACTTAGTCAATCGGACCAACGGGGCAAATTCTAAGTGTCATCACACAAGGTTCACGGTAAGCACATCACACAAGGCATTGACACCAATATCAAACAAAACTCCACACTTTCGCTAGTGTGCAATGTTCATCACAAGAGACTCATTCGATAACCGGCTAGTCACAACGAGATGCAAAAAGTTACACAAATTATCTATGCAACTTTATTTGGCCTCATTGTAGCCGCACATTCATCTTTGTTCAATTAAGAGCACTATTCAAGTCATAGGTATTGATCGTAACAGACACTTAAATTTGCACAAGAACAGCCACAATCAAACACAACAAGAGGTGGCAAAATTTTCCAGAAGAGTCAAAAACCATTTGCATTTAAAACAAGGAGCCATAAGCTCAAACATCCACAAAACAGTGTCAAAACACAATTCAAACACAAAAACCCAATACATACAAAAATAATAATCACAAGAGGTAGGTATGGAAATACCTCACCCCACCATAAATAAAAAGGAATTTGTCCTCAAATGCAACAAAATACTAGAAAGTTAATAAAAATGACAGAGAGGGAGGTAAGGAAAGGTCCTATCTACACAGTCGCTCCATCTGTCGGGGCATCAGTGCCCGGTGTAGCATTAGCAACACTCGATCCACTAAGGCCTACCATGGACGTTTCTATCAGCGATGTCTGAATCACCGACTGTACAATTGTCTAATCCAGATTAGGCAGGTATCCATGGATGGTCTCCTCTGGCACCTCAATCTGCTCCTCGTCGGTCCCAACCTCTGACTCATCGGCCGCCACATCATCCATCTGTACATCTCCAGTAGTTGCCAGAGGAATCTCAAATGTAGTCGGGGTATCCACATCATCTGCTGCCTCCAACATTGTAGTTAATTTAGTGGATTTCAAGTAGTCTAGATCCTTCCTCAGATCTGTAACATCGGCTTTCAAAGTCGTCACCTCTGAAGTGTCCCCCTGTCGACTCTCACAAGTCTCTACTCTCCCAGTGAAAGTGTCAATAGATTCTCGGAGGGGTGTAAGTGTAGCTAGGATAGCACATTCAATCATTCATGATATATCGGCCTCCAATCGGGTAGCCCTCACATCCGCTGAATGGGCTAAGTGCCCCATCTTCAGGATCATGGCTTGAGTGATCTTGGGGGGCTGTGAAGTAATAGAAGCACCAGGAGTCTGGGAGGAAGTGGAAGTACCTGAAGGCCCGGAGGCCGGAGTAGGCGAAGATGCCTCTGCAGATATAGAATCAACGTCTACCTCCAGTGATGCATCCACCGTAGCTTCTCTCCTCCCTTCTGCCTCCTTCTGAGTGTACTCAACCTCTATATGTCTGATATCAGTGAAAGATGTAAGAGTTACCTCGATATCCCTCATCTCATCACGAGGAACTCCAACACGCCGACACAACTCTATAATCAAGACCGGGAATGGAAAGGATGTCTGGTGCTGTTTGGTCCTCATGGCCATCTCCTGCTCAATGATGAGTCCTAAGTTGAGCGTCTTCCTTGCTATTATGGATCCGAGACATGCCGCCTTTGGGTGGCAAATGATGGACTCATTCTGCGAAGGCATGATAGAGCTGCTGATGAACCCGAAACAGTACCAAGCGACAATATTCAGGTCCTTCTTCTCGATGGGAGCTCCTGCCTCAATCCACCTCGGGGTGGTATCAGAAATCAAGGGTGCAAGACAGACCTTTAAGTCATTTAGGGACTGTGCTGTAGCCAAACCCTCATATGCATGTGCAAAACCTATAGCTCTGTCTAGTACAATATTAATATGATCGATGTTGCACCCTACTTCCTTCCCTCAGACCATGACATACTTCACTGGTCTGAAGGCACTGGCTTTCTTCTTGCCCTTGGGTACCAAGTCACTGTATGCTGCGTAGAACTCCCGGACCCATGTAGGAATATAGGGGCCTGGTGAACTGCTCGAACCAGTGAAATTGGAGAGTGTCCCTTATAGTGGAATATCTACCCACTAAGCCCTCTGTTGATATCAACTTTTCCTCTAGAATTATCCTCAACCCTTCGACCTTTAGTCTGTTGAGTAGTCGGGGATGAGGACCCTGTACTGGTGGCACTGGGGCCACAGTAGGTGCCTGAGTCGGCACTGTAGCAGCTGTAGGAGGGGTGGCCTTGGGAACTCTCGATGTATCTGGGAGAGACCTAGCACATTTTTTGCACACCGGGACTGTAGCGGCTAGTCGTCATCCGGCTCAGAAAATGCAGCTTGGGAGTCAAAGGACTCTCCCTCGTTGCCGGAGTTGCACTCTGGAACCTCAAATATGGACTTCTTGCCCTTGCCTTTTCCTCCCTTTAGAGGCTTTTTTCTTCCTTTTTGGGAAGGATTGGCTGCCCTTTCATTTATCACTATGCCCCGTGATCTTTTACGGTGCGGCATGTCCAAGTTTGTTCTAGTCATATCTGCAAAACATTGTGGAAAGTTAGAAATATTTCAAGAAAAATCACAGAAATCATATTGCAGATAGACTCGCCAAACCGATCGGCGAGTCGTACAATCACTTTGGTGAGCTAGATCGAGCTCGCCAAAAGGATTGGCTTAAAAAAAATTCCTGAAAAATGGCATGTCGGCAATAGGAGGGACCTCTCGGTGAATCACCGACAGCAATCGGCGAGCACATACTAGCCCGCCGAAAGTTACATTGTATTTTAGGGGTTAAGGGCGTAGAAATGGGGATCAAAGAAGAATTTTAGTGAGTCGCCGAGTGCACTCGGCGAACTCAGGCTTCTCATGGAAAGTTACGGAACCAAAAGTATTCAAAAACCATGAAATTAAAGGCGATTATTCCAAAAACATACGATTATTCCAAAAACATACGATTATTCCAAAAACAAAAATAAAGCAATAAAAACTTGGGTTGCCTCCCAAACAGCGCCTTAGTTAATATCGTGGCACGATGCAAGTCATTGTTTAAGTTTCATTTTTGAGTTTTGCCCTAGAACCATTAGGGAATCCCCTGTTTTTTCTTAGGTAGAGATGAGACAACACATGACCCATTTGGGTCTCCAGTAGCTGACAGATATGGAATGACAAGCATTCATCTGATTCAGCATTGAGACATTTTCTTTAATCTCTTTAAACACTCTGTCTTGTTCTTCAAATTTGTGGAGAATGAATGATAGTATCTCTTCTATTTGTCCACCCTCATAGTCCTTGAACTTTTTACTCTCATGAGGGGGAACGTACCGATCTTTCTTTTTGTACGGTACCTCCAGTTCAATGATCTTTTTGGCTAAGAGATCTAGGTGATTCAACAATGTGGCCATTTCTTGGTCCTTCTCTGTCTCCTTGTTGGTCTTAATCATGCGATCAAGGAGTTGGGTTGTTGTTTCATAGGGGTGTCGTATTAGAGGCCCAGAGAAAGTTAGTCAGCTGTTCTTTTATTTTCAGGACCAAGACCTGTGTAGAAGCACTTCAATATCATCTTCTCTGGAATTCCATGAGTTGGGAAATGCTGCAATAGTGCCGTAAACCTTGGCCAAAACTCATGGATAGACTCACCTTCCCATTGCTTGAAATTAGGATGTTATCCCTAAGAATCATCAATCTCAAAGGAGGGCGGTCCATTGGGTCACCGTTGCTACAAGATATGCTCATTTTATATGTTCATCAAGCAACACGAAAACCAGAACTACAAATATGTAAATTCAACTATGACTAATAAGAACAAAATTCAACTTCACCAAAAGAATCTTTACCAACACCACTCCCCGGTAAAAATGCCATTTTGATTAACATTTCAAGGACACTTCATCCAATTCTAAGTGTCAACGATCGCTAGTCAGTATAAAACCCAACTAAATGAGTTGGGGTCGAATCCCACAAGGAGTGGTACGTGTTTAAGATTCAATAGGAAAGTGTGAACTTGGTCAAATCAGTCATAGCAATAGAAATTATCGAATAAAAACATTATTCAAAATCAGGGGGTTACACGAATGTCAAATGGGGGATTTTGGTTTGAAATTATCAAGTAAAACAGCAGCAAACAATACGAAATAACAATAATGAGATGGGTTCTTGGGATGTGATTCGATTATAGGCTAATATAGACAAATGGGTAATTGCAAATATTAGAAAATAGCTAGATATTAGTGAGTAAGCTAGACTATAGATGAGGTAAACTTTCTCTCAAACAATTTACCCCTAATCAAGTCGATTTCTCTCGAACATCGAAAAGCATGCAAAGTAAGAACAACCCACACCTTAGTCCATTCACTCTCTCGAGCTGAATGTGTGGAATTGGGTTTATGATTCACTCTCTGAACCCATGACAACCTAATACCCACAGACCATCAATCAATAATCTTAGTTTTAAAACCTCTCTCGTGAGCGAGCAAAAAACACAACGGTAGAACTGCATTTGCAACTACAATTCTTAAATTAAACCATAATTAATGATTGAACTCACTTTTAAACAACATTTAAACTAACAATTAGCAATACCCATAAACTAAATCAGCCCATAGTCACATAATTACACCCTAAGAATTGGGGTTTTAGCTAGACAACATAAAAAAATAAAAATCGTTACCAAATTGAGTTTCCATCAACTAGGTAAGATTGATGTCATCTTTATAATGGTCCAAGTTGAAGAATCTCAAAGACCCACTTCTAATTTCTCAAAAGTGAAAAACTTCAATTCTACAAAGCTTAGGAAAAACTAGAGAAAACTCATCTCCCAGTTCAAAACTCAAAAAATATGAACACATATACTATTCATAATGAATAATGATACTAAACTAAATGTTCAAAAATGTATTTATAGTTGCCAAAAATGTGTTGCGAAGAGTCACTCGGCACAGTAAGTCGGGCTCGCCGATTCACTCGGCGATCCGCCCTTATGTCACTTCCATCGCCCTTCTGCCTTGGCCTTCATCATACACAGGGTCTGTAACTTTGGTCGATCCAAAACTGCATCGCGGAACCACTCGGCGATCCGCCGACTGCTCCATTCTCTTGCCAACTTTGTTCTTTCCTTCGGGGATTGGCACACTGCAACTTTAGACGGTCAAGAAGCCATCCGGCGACTTGCCAAGTAGACTTGGCGATCACCATGCTTACTTTGCT
This sequence comes from Solanum tuberosum, assembly GCF_000226075.1. Lineage (NCBI taxonomy): Eukaryota > Viridiplantae > Streptophyta > Magnoliopsida > Solanales > Solanaceae > Solanum > Solanum tuberosum. The sequence continues at coordinate 476,827 of NW_006239259.1, read as the reverse complement.
TCATTCTTTCAGCTCGTTTTGTTCCTTTTTGTAAATTAGTGTCCTTGCTGTGTTCCTCAATCAATGTACCTGGAAATTGAAGGTTTTACATAAGTTATTGGCACAAAATTAGCATTTGAAGACACTAAATCTATATAAATAAATACCCAAATGAGTCCAAATCTCGGACTCATCAGTACATTATTCCTAAATTGGTGAATGTTTTAGCGTTTCTTCAAGATTGGCTACGAAGTGAATAATTAAACAACTTTTTAGTGTTGAAGAAAATCTAAATAATCTCGAGGAAATTGAATAAGGTATGAGTAATTTTATTATATTTATTGTATATTATTGTTGCAAATGATTTATATTTGTTGTATATTGTAGTTCTCTTATGATTAGCAAGCATGGGAAAAGATCTTACCAAAGTTGACATGTAGTACAATTGCATCTAGAAGGTGACTTTTAGAATGTTAGGTTTTAAAAAAATTAGACTATTGAACACCCGAGAAGCTCTTGGGTTCATGCAAAAAGTCTATTGAAGAAATGTAGGAACAGTTTAATGGCCACAAAATGACGCAAATGTCAAAAGAAAATGCTGAAGATACCTAAGCTTTTAGAGTTACCATGGTCTGGATTATCAACATGGAATAATAATGGTATGACTATAACTTACATCAGGCATGAATTGATAGAGGCTAATATATATAGTGGTTAAGCTAGATATAACTCACATTAAGAAGGATGGGAAACACACTTGGATAGATCATTCTGTTCTTGCTGACGAATTTTGAAATAAACCTTTATAAAGGGTAGTTAATAAAGACAAACCAAAGGAAGTAATTGACAAGGGTTTATAAGGTGACTTAAATTTAAAATTGTTAGTGAATTGATACAATTCAACATTCAGAGAAATGATTAAAATGCAATCTTGAAGCTAAGTGGAAGAAGTTGCAACATCCTTTTATTTGTTTCGCTATTATTTTATCTTCCTTTTCTATTACGACGAACATTATTTTTGTTTTGTTTTGATACTTGAATCTTTTTTTACCAAAATATTTATATTTGAATCTTCAGTAGTTGATAGATACCAATTAAATTCAGCTTCAACTAGTGAGAGCTTGTTAATACACTATAGGGTGGAAGGAAATATGATGAGATAATAACACTAAGATTAACAATTCATTTTATTTGTAAAATACATACTAACCAAAAGTGAACGAGAAGCAAACCATTAGCGAGCGATACTAGAAATTTGTTGAAAATATATGATATTATAAAGTAGGATAGACATAAGTTTTATATGAATTACCTTATAAATGTCATCGATGGAGCGAAATTTTATATTTCTCGCTATTTGGTGCATGATATGATAATTTCCATCATTTTCATATCTTGTCAAAAGGTTTGACCCATAATTGACAATATTTTCATTTAAAATATGATTTGTATTATTCAAAAGACTATCTTCACATATATCACACAATCTCAACCAAGTTACATGTGAACATAGTCTTCTGGATAATTCTGATCATACTTTATATGACAATATTGTCAATTATGGCTCAAATTTTTTGACAAGATATGAAAACGTTGGTAATTATCATATCACGTAAGGAATATCGAGAAGAATACAATTTTGTTCTATCAATAAACTCTACAAGACAATTCATATAAACATTATGTCTATCTTAGTTTAGAACATCAGATATTTTTAACAAGTTTCTAGTATTGTTCAACTATAGTTTTCTTCTTCTTCACTTTTGGTTATTTGATATTTGAAAAACAAAAGAAATTGTTAATCTTATTTTTAAAATCTCGTCATGTTTTCTCACACTCCAAAGTATACTAATAGGCTCTCACTAGTTGAAGCTGAATTTGATTGAAATCTTTCAACCATAGAAGATCTAAATATGAATCATTCGGCAAAAGAACACTCAAGTATCAAAACAAATAAAAAGAATGCTAGTTTTGAGAAAAAATAGGAGAGAAAACAATAACGACAAAAAAGAAAGGGGTGTTGCAACTTCTTCAACATATTTTCAAGATTGCATTTTAATCATTTATCTTCATGTTGAATTGTATCAATTCATTTACAATTTTAAATTTAAGTCCTCTTATAAACTTCGTCAATTACTTGTTTGGTTCGCCTATGTTAATTACCTTTTATAAAGGTTTATTTAAAAATTCATAAACTAAAATGACCCTTGAGTTCATTTTGATGTGCTTTTATTGTTTTACCCCTTCTCGTAGCTTATGCATAGCTTTTGTATGATGCTGAGTTGGGTGACATCTTCCCGAGGTGGTCAGGTGAGTTTTGAGTAGTTATTTTCCATTTGGGAGGCTTAATGTTTGACAGAGTTGACTTCAGTCAACATTTGGATGATTTGATGTCAGGTTGAAATTATGTCAGTTCCATCAGCTGTGGAAGGGTAATTTTTTTCTAGTGTGATGGTCGGTTCGGGTGTCGAGGCTTTCATTTGAAATTTTTGTAATTAGGTGTTTTAGCTTTTGAGTTTTCCCCAAAGTTTGACCTTGGTCAACTTTCTTGGTAAACACACTTGAATGGAATTATGTCAACGTGGTTAGCTCAGGAATGTCGAGGTTTGCCTAGAACGAACTTTAGTTCAGTTTTCTAAATGATCGTGATGACCTTGTGGTGCTTAGAATTTTGTTTGGCGTTTCTTTATAAGTGTAGTCTTTGGTCAAAATTTTGACCAAATGACCTCTGTTGGTTGTTTCATTGATTTTTTTGAGTTTGGAATGTTGTTTCCAACTAGATAGGATAATTTGTTTGCATTGACGGGATTCTGAATGAATTCCAATCCCCAGACGAAGGACCTTGGCTTCCTTGTGGAACTGCTAATATAGTGTTGATGGTGCCGTGTTCATAGAGACCAAGTTTCTGGGCCTCTACATTCGTGTGGGTTTCGCCACAATCCACGAAGGGTTTCCCCCTCTGCGTTCATTGTACCATGGTTGCATTTATGAAGGGTTGACTGGCCGAGCTTCTGTGTTCGTAGGTTTCGTGCCGTTTTTCGGATGGTCAGCTCGGCTGATCTACATGATCGCATGTGGTCTCCACGTTTGCGAAGGCCAGTTAATTGGCAGTTCGTGTTTTAAAAGACCTATTTTTCAGCTTGCATGTATCATTTCTAACTTGGTGTGTGGGCGATTTAGATAGATTGTTTTGAAGGATTTGAGTGTTTGTTGGTGGAATTGATCAGTAAGTTACATGGGCACAGTACGAGTGTGATAACTCTTTTGTTTTCCTTGTTTATCTCCGCAAATTCATCCTTCATTCTCCATTGTTTATTCCATTTGAGCTAAATTAATTGGGATACTATTTTGGCTCGACGGTAGCTCGGATTGTGCCCATTTTCGAGGCACAACTTCCTTGAAAAATTTAGGACCTCATGACATAATAGTTTTTGTTACTTTGTGCACGGGTCCCATATTTGCATTTTTTGGATTTCTTTCCATTTATGATTTCCTTTATTGATTTGGGTATTGTTGTGTTTGTTTTTGTGTTCTTGTGGCGTTAGTGATAGTTTTACATCACTGGAAGGCCCTTTGAAAGGAAAAAGCACCTGAGTTGTAGTTCATGTGCGTTTCGACGTCGAAGTAGGTTAGAGTTTCCCTTTCCTTATACTTGGCTCATTTAGATTAATTGTATTTTGAGCAGTATTGTATGTTTAGGTTGGAATTTAGGATTAATTTAGGGTTCTTTTTATCGTTAGTTGACTTATGACCATTATTGGTTGCTTAGTGTAGTTTTGGCCGGAAAACCTTAGTTTATGTTGATCCTTATGGTTGAAATCTTGGCTTATTTTTCTTGTTGATTTTACTTTTTGAGAATTCAAAGTCGGGAAACAACTTTTTGGGTCTTCTTGAAGTTCATCATATGATCTTTGCTTCTATATTTTGAATTTTACATGAAACAAGTTGCACAGTTTTATGTTTAACAAGATTTTTTCTACTAGTGTGTTGAGGCTGGGGTTTGGAGTTTTTTTCTCTCTCATTTGTTTGGATATCCTTTTAGGAGTCTTAAGTAAATGAAATGTATTTTGATTTTGATTAAACAAAGAGAGGAACAAATTAGAAGGAGAATGATATACAAGGTTCATGGTATATATAACTGTAATTTCTTTTGTAAGTTAACAGATAAGTCAAGAATCACTAATTAGTCACTTTATATCGAGGAGTATGCAACATATTATTTAGTTATTGACAAAGATGCCTCCACTAGATATTCAAAATGCGTCAATCCGTTGAAAATTAGAATCAATTACTAGTAGTTAGGTTAGTACCGAAGGTAAAGGACTTTTAGATTAACTCATGAGAGATCTAAAGTATTATAAACCTGTCACTGGAGGTGTGGATGCTAGAATAGAATCAGATAAATATTTTGTTGAAGAATTTGAGGATGACACTAAAGAATTTAACATCCTACTTTGGTGGAAACTTCACGTAGCTAGATTTCCAATTCAAGCTTACATAGCTTGTGATTTATTAGTTGTTTCAGTTTCAAGTGTCGCATCCGAATCTGCATTTAGTACGAGAGGATTTTTCTTGATTCATTTAGGAGTACATTGTTCCTAAATTGGTGCATGTTTTAGCGTGTCTTCAAGATTGGCTACGAAGTGAATAATTAAAACATCTTTTTAGTGTTGAAGAAAATCTAGATAATCTCGAGCAAATTGAAAAAGGTATGAGTACTTTTATTGTATCTATTGTACATTATTGTTGCAAATGATTTATATTTTATGTATATTGTTGTTCTCTTCATATTAGCTAGCACTGGAAAAGATCCTACCAAAGTTGACGTGTAGTACAATTGCACCTAGAAGGTGACTTTTGAATGTTAGTTTAAAAAAATAAATAGACTATTGGAAACCCGAGAAGCTCTTGGGTTCATGCAAAAAGTCTATTCAATAAATGTAGGAACAGTTCAATGGCCACAAAATGATGCAAATGTCAAAAGCAAATGCTGGAGATCTCTAAGCTATTAGAGTTACCATGGTTTGGATTATCAACAGGGAATAACAATGGCATGACTCTAACTTTTATAGCACCGATATTATAGAGGCTAATATATATAGTGGTTAAGCTAGATAAATCTCACATTGAGAAGGATGAGAAACACACTTGGATAGATCATACTGTTCTTGCTGACGAATTTTGAAATAAACCTTTATAAAGAATAGTTAATAAAGAAGAACCAAAGAAGTAATTGACAACGTTTATAAGGTGGCTTAAATTTGAAATTTTAAATGAATTGGTACAATTCAACATTCAGAGACATGATTAAATTTCCATCTTTAAGCTAAGTGGAAGAAGTCACAACATCCTTTTATTTGTTGTTATTAATATTTTATCTTCCTTTTCTCTAACGACCAACATTCTTTTTGTTTGTTTTTATACTTGAATCTTGTTTTGTTGAATGATTCATATTTGAATCTTCTTTAGTTGATAGATTCCTGTTAAATTTAGATTCAACTAGTGAGAGTCTGTTAGTACATTCTAGAATGAAAGGAAACATGATGAGATAATCAAAATAAGATTAACAATTTATTTTATTTCTCAAATGTCTAATAACCATAAGTAAATAAGAAACAAATTGTTATCGAGCAATACTAGAAATTCATTGAAAGTATATGATATTAAAAAGTAGGATAGACATAAGGTTTTTATGAATTACTCTATAGAGTTTATCGATGGAACAAAATTTTATACTTCTCGGTATTCCTTGCATGATTTGATATTTTTCATCATTTTCATATCTTGTCAAAACTGATGAACCATAATTGAAAATATGATCAAAATTATTCGAAAGACTATCTTCACATATATCACGCAATTTCAACAAAATTACATGTGAACATAGTCTTCTAGATAGTTCTAATCATATTTAAATGACAATACTATCAATTATGGCTCAAAATTTTGACAAGATATGAAAATGATGGAAATTATCATATCACCTAAGGAATATTGAGAAGTATAAATCTTTGTTTCATCAATAACCTCTATAAAACAATTCATATAAACCTTATGTTTATCTTACTTTAGAAAATCACATATTTTTAACAAGTTTCTAGTATGGTTCAACTATAGTTGTCTTCTTCTTCACTTTTGGTTATTAGATATTTGACATATAAAAGAAATTGTTAAACTTATTTTGAATATCTCATCATGTTTTCTTGCATATTCCAAAGTGTATTAACAGGCTCTCACTAGTTGAAGTTGAACTTGATTGAAATGTTTCATCTAAAAAACATCTTAATATGAGTCATTCGACAAAATAACAATCAAGTATCAAAACAAATATAAAGAAATTTTGGTTGTGAGAAAAAAAAAGGAGAGAAAACAATAACGACAAAAAAGAAAAGGATGTTGCGACTTCTTCCACCTAGCTTTAAGATTGCAGTTTAATCATTTATCTGAATCTTGAATTGTATCATTCATTTACAATTTTAAATTTAAGTCGTCTTATAATATTTTTCAATTATTTCTTTGGTTTGCCTTTGATAATTACCTTTTAAAAAGGTTTATTTCAAAATACGTAAACTATAATGACCTTGAGGTCATTTTTGTGTGATTTTATTATTTTGCCCATTCTCGTAGCTTCTCCATAGCTTTTGTACGGTATTGGGTTGTGTGACATGTTTCTCGAGATGGTTGGGTGAGTTGTGAGTGGTTTTTGCCATTTGAGAGGCTTAAGGTTTGAAGAGTTAACTTCAGTCAACATCCAGGTATTTTGAGGTCGGATTGAAATTCGGTCAGATCCATCAGCTTTAGAAGGGTCATTTTGGTTTAGTGTGATTATCGGTTCGGGTGTTGAGGGTTTCGTTTAGAGTTTATGTAATTAGGCTTTTTAGCTTTCGAGTTTTACCCAAAGTTTGATCTTGGTCAGCTATCTTGGTAAACACACTTGGAATGGAATTGTGTCTGTGTGGTTAGCTCTGGAATACCAAGTTTGGTCTCGAACGACCTTCAGTTCAGTTTTTAATGTAATCGTGACAATCGTGTGACGCTAACAGTTTTGTTTTGTGTTTCTTCATAAGTGTGGAGTTGATCAGTCATTCCTTTGTTGATTGAATCAAGACTACAACAAAATTATTGCAGTAGCAAATGGTCTAGAACATCATGTGTTGAACATTGTAAGAGTAATTTCTGAAACCATAACCATTTCTCATGTAAAGTTTCACCTCCAATTCTTTTGAAGTTTTAGATCCAGTCCCTAAGCTTTACCATCTTCAACGGAGGAAAGAATCTCTCCAAGAAGGCTTCAGTCAACTCCTCCCAAGAAGTGATAGAATCATCTGGCAATTCCACCAACCATCTTGTAGCTTCACCCGTTAAAGAGAATGGGAATAATCTCAAACTTATAGACTCTTGTAAGATGTTCTTGAACAAAAACAACCAACATACATCCACAAAATTCTAAAGTTGTTCATGGAGGGGTCTTCATGAGCTAAACCCCTGAACATTCCTCTCAATTGGAGCAACTGTAACATTGTTTCGATTACATGAAAAACTATTCTCCTTGATTTATGAGGTAACTGGATGGCTCCCATCGCTACAGTGGGCTGGGCCACTATTGCGGGGTAAGTCAGGTATTTTATGCATAAAAAGTTTCAAAATCTCCTATCTTCTACATTAATGTTTTTGGAATTGAGAAAGACAAATTACGATGCTTCATACTTGATTTTCCACGAAACTCATCGGTAAAGGTAAGTTCATTACTCCCCAATCTTGTAAATTGATTCATAAGCCTCATAATCTAGGATATTACTCTAGGGGGAGGTCTTTGACTGGTATTAATGATGGAAAAAGTCCTAGATTAGGTAGAATTATCATGAATTGGCATGGGGTTAGGATTTGGTTATAATCCGGGTATATTGAGGCCATTTTTAATTGATTATTGTTTGCATTGTTGTTTTAGACAAACACTAAGCCAAGGTGCTGAACAAGGGGAAAATTAGAGTTCTTTAAGTTTCCAAGGGGCTTGATTCGAGGTAAGTGGTGGTTGTATATTTTCCAGTTTATGCATGGATGCATGTTTATTGCTTTGTAGTTTTATTTGTGCAATCTACGTTGGAGAAAATACAGGGAAGGAGATGAAATGATATCATGTTTATAATCTCATGAAATGAACTTGTTTATATTACTTGTAACACTCCGAGAATCCTAAGCCAAAATTTAACCTTGAAATTTTTGTTAGTTTGGTGCCACAAAAGCTTTCTACGGCCTGTAGAAGTATCTACGGACTGCAGAGGGGTTCGTGGAACCAGACCTTTGAAAGTTGGTTCTGAGGTCTAATTTCACGGACTAGACTATGGGTCGTAGAAGTTCCTACGGTCGGAGAAAGGCCTCGTGAAAACAGAGTCCTAAAACACCCCAGTAAGCTTTCTATGATTGAGGATGGCCCATCAAAGTTCCTACAAGCCGTATAAAGGATCTGTAGACCCCAACTTCAGAGATCCAAAACCCAACATGTTTTCTATGAGAGGCCAACAATCTATAGACTTTTCTACGAACCGTAGATGACTATAGTCAGTTTCTAAGAGGGGTTATTTTTAGTCCTTTCCCACCCTTTATAAACCTATACCCAACGTTTTTGCACCAAATTAAGTTCACAAGAAACCCCTAGCACAAAGTTGAGTTGAAAGCTCCCTTAACGATTAAGTTTCAATATAAGATTCTACTTAAGTCAAGTTCAAACAATGATATATATCGTATAATAATGAATTATTTATCACATAAACTATGAAATTAAAGGTCTACGAGTCCTCTTTCAACGCCACCAAGATTGCTCCATTTCGAGTTTGGAGTAAAACGTTATGCCTGTTTTAGTAAAGACATGTCAGATAGTCGAAGTTCACGGACGACGTGACAGATAGTGGAGTGTTCTACGGACCATTGAGCCATTTGTGAAGGGTTTCTGCAATTATTTTTTAGGAACTTCATGCATGTATTTCAAGGTTATTTCGGTCCTTTCCAAAGATTTTTAACCCTATTTTATGTTTTGACTGTTTTAACTGAGTATATCGTTCAACTAATTAGTTTTACTCTCAAAATCATTGATCTAAACATTAAAGTACCTAGAAATTCTCACAAAACTCAATTGGGGTTCCTCTTCTCTATCAAGAACTCTAAAAACTTCCATGCCAAAAATTCAAGATACAAAGAGAAACTTTCCATCCAATGTTTTCCCAAGTTCTTCCACTCTAGGAACTTCATAAAAGAGTTTCTACTCTCAAGATCAAGCCCTAAGATTTGAAGATCAAGATAAATCAAGTCTCTACCAAAGTTTGCGTTCTAAAATCTTCATAATCAGCTATGTAAGACTATCATAGTATTGGATTAGTTTGTCCTCACTCTCTACATCTACTTTCAAATCAGTAAAAGAGCAATCTAGGGTTATATCCTTAGATTTGAGTATTCTTGAGAAGAGTTGATGTTGAGTTCTGAGTTCCTAATTATTGATTTTTTTTTATATTGTGCATTGAGATTTATTGAGTTGATTTTTCATGTCTATTCTTTAGCATGAACCGTATTCATTAAGTTCTTATTAAGAATCTTTTAAACAAACAAAAATGTTTTAAACTAAGTTTTGAGAAAGCAAAGAAGAGTCTTGAGAAAGAGTCTGAAAAATGATTTGAGAAAGAGAATAAGGGAACTAAGTAGTCCCAAATGTATCATTTTTTTTACATTGAGAAAGAGAAACTTTGATTTTTAAATGAGTTAATGAGTTCAGATATACTTCAGAGCATTACCTCTTTTAATAGGGTATTTTGAGTAATTACCTGAAAATAGAGAAAGAGTATGTTTTATAAATTTGAGCGTGAGTATATATATTTATTAGGAGTAGTATTGAGCAACGATATAGGTATGAGTTCAGAGAACTCAAAATCCCAATAAACCATGTTTGCCAACATGGGTAAAGGATCATACTTTTAGATAAATCCTTATTGCTTAGTGGATCCACTTAGTTGAGAGGTTATATACCCCCAACACCAGTATAAGATAGTTTTGGCAGAGTGGGCGAGACGTTGTATCATCATGTACCTCATAGTGATGGTTGTCGGTTAGAGAATCTCCAAAATAGAGTTAAAAGTGTATTTTTATTATATCACTTAATATGTTGAGTTCAGAGATGAGTAAACACTTTTTTTAAAGTTTTAACTATTTCATTGCTTTATTTCTTTACATTAAGTTGAGTATATATCTATATCAATTACAGTCCTTTCATTCAGTTATTTGTTATTATGCTATATTACATACTAGTACATTCAATGTACTGATGTCATTCGACCTGCATCTTTTAATGATGCAGATCCAAGTTTTTAGAATCCTCAACAAGAGGCTGTTGAGATCACTTCACCCGCTAGTCAGCTTTTGCGAGACACCTCCTTGCTTCCGGAGGACTCCAGTTTTATGAGTTGTTAGTAGTATTTCTCTTGAGAAGTCGTGGGTCTTGTCCCGACAGTCATCTTTGTACAATAGAGGCTTTATAGATAGATAGTTTTGGAGAGTACTTAGTATATTCAAAGAGTTTTGAGACTTATTACACTGTTGATTTAGCATTTCTTTCAGTTTGATGCTTGTGTATATATGAGTTGGTTTTCCACTTGTAGTAAGCCAAGATAAGGGTTCTCTTGGGGGCCAACAATGATACTATAGTACCGTCCACATCCAGGGTGTTGGCTCGAGTCGTGACATTACTTGTGGGTTCAAGTGTTAATGTTCATTGTGATTCTGATTGTACATGATTATTTGTGATTGCTGGTTGGCTTGAGTACCATGCTGGTACATGAATAGTAATGGTTGTCCAGGTACCACACCTTGTATGAATACTAACTCTTGTTAACTCTGGTATTACACCGGTACACTAATAATATATGAGTGGGTTCCTTGAGAGAATGGGGTATATGCATTTATGGCCATGAGAGGACCTAGTTCTTGTAGTTTTGATCATGTAGGACATGCATCCAAGTATGGTTGATTCATGATATTGTGACTAGAAGTCTATGTATTTACAATTGTTGTATATGTGTTGGCTTGTGCTACTATGTTGTAGTTGTCTGTTTACATTCATGATTTGGGTTGGCTGTGTGATCCTATAAGTACATTGGTTGTATACTAATAATGCAAATGTTCTTTTCTTGTTGAATACAACGCATCTTCTGGCAGCTGAGACGAGACCTCAGTTAAGAGAGGTTTGACTTTGAATCCAAGGGTGAGCTACTGTTCCATGATGCCATTTGTTCCTCTACATTTTCTTGTCCATCTTTTCGATGAAAGACATTAAACTATTAGTTCATGTTTTCTATGTTTCATCCCTATAATTGACGGTTTAATGTTTGGTATTACGACTTTAGATTCTAGAGGGTTGTATTTTCTCAATGTTTTTGACTATTGATTGAGTTTCTAGAGACTCAATTCTTTAGTTGTTTTTCAGTTGTTTTCCTACTATCTATATCATGACTTGGTTTTAATAAATGGTGTGTTGGGGTAATTTCGAGTTGATAGTTGGTTCTTCCACCAGGTAATTTAGTGACATCATTGTGACAAATTATGATTGGAATATGTTGTATGCATGTTCAACGGCATATGTGTATATAAGCCTAAAGTATTTTCTTATTTCTTTAGGTTCAATTGTTCTCCAACTTTGGATTCATTGTGAGTTTAAACACCAGATTGATCTTGCCTTGTATATTTGATGTCACAGTATACATTCAATATGCTCGAATCACAAAAGAAAGACAAAGAGGGTGCTGAGAAGAACAAAAAATCTGAAAAATACATGAAAGAAAATTCTGAAAAGGACCATGAAGGCTCCAAGAAGATATTAAATGAAAAATTAAACCAAAAAACTATTCATGGTAAGTATTAAGTAATTATACATAGTACACTTTATTTGTGTTAATTGTAATTTTCTTTGTCCACTTAAAAATTTAATAAAGTATTTTTATTTCTTTTCAATTTAGTCTTATCATTAAGTAATTTTTAAAAAAATTAATCAACGTAAAAGTAGTCAAATTTTAAAATTAAAGTATAATTAATGAAAAATACTAGTAAAATAAATACTTAACTAACATTTTTCAAGAAGAGAAGCTCGACAAGTAAAAGAAAATCAAGGGAGCAATTCTAAACTTCTCATGAAAGAGGTGAAGAATGCAGACAACTATGTACAACAAGCAAAATAGAAGAATACAATATCAAGTTCCATTATTATTCACCTCTTCATTAAGGAAATTCATATATACCTATTTTCCTATTTTTTTCTCTTCATTTTCAACTTAATAATCGTCTCTAATTAATTTTTCAAGACTATAATTAATGAAATTAATGTTAACTTTTTACTTGTCCCATCATACTTTCAAAGTCATCTTTCCTTTCTACTATCAAATATACGGGATAATTTTGTGGATGATCACTCAACTTTTATTATTTCTGTTTTTTATTTCTCCATCCACTTGACAAAATAAAAGATGAAACTGATAAAGAAATGACACAAACTAAAAGATTCGAAGAGAATGAAAGCAAGAAGTAAAAGGATGAAGATGATTTTTTCGAAGAGGAAATACCTCAAAACCAACAACAACAAGACTATATTAGTGGTATTATATCTCTCACATAGATTCATATTATTGATATTTTTAATTCTTTAAATGTGAAGATAGATGCAGATTCTAATATAAAAATATGAATTTCAAAGTATTCACATAAGATAGTTTAAATTATGTATCTATCACTAAAAGTACACATTGAAGGGAAAACAAAAAAAGACCAAGAGGGCCCTCTTAAGAAGACACTATCCAATAAACAAAAGCAAAAAGCTACTCCTAGTATGTAATTTATTTATAAATTCTACATATTATAATTGACTTATACAATTAATTAGTTTATTTTTTCTCATTTGGTCATTCATGGTTTTCAGGTGAGTTGGGATTCTGGTGAACATATCCCATTGAATAAGTCTAATCGTACCTTGATGGACAAAAATATTAATTCTTGCAAGGTAATTGAGGAACAATTATGCCTATTTATCTGATTCTTTTAATGAGCACGTTCATTGTATTCCACAATTTTTTTTTTATTTCAGTCATTTATAAAAGAAACAAAGTGGATTTATAAGAGTTGGAAAATGATAAATTTAAAGAACGCAAGAAAATCAACACAAGAGATGACCAAAGTGATTCTTCCGAGGAGGAACTACCTAACAAACAACAAGAAGAACACACCCATGGTACTGAAGAAATTTTAAATCAACAAGCGCAAGGAAATTGAAATCCTTTGACCTAAATGGCACACAAAATACTAGTAACCTAAATTGTAGTCATTAGATTGAAGCTCGAGTTCAAATTTTTTAACATATAATTTGTTTCACGTGTATCATGCAATCTGTCACGAACCAACTTCCCAAGTCATGATGACACCCACTAAAATTCACCAATAGGTAAGTCGACTCGTACGAGTGGACAACAATAAGCTGTCTCAAACGCAATAGACAAGTTAACATATATACAAAAGAAGACATGCTTATCCAGGATGCCAAGTTCTAACCCTCGTCTCCGATATCCACAAGCTATAAAAATGGCACGAATGATCAGTGCTGGTAGCTGTTACTAGGATCTGTATCACGAGAAGTTGCATAATGTAGCATACGTACAAAAAAAAGGTACTTAGTAGGCATTATAGAACGAATGAGCAAGAAAGGTAAAACCAATATCATAAGATAGAATCTAGACACAAGCAGAGGTCAAAGCAGACATATAATAATAGGTAGAGCCTAGAACAGACTGATGGAACAAAAGAATCATACTTGTGATCACATCATTTGATCCCTCAATCTCCGCCCTCACTGGAGCTACATAGAAATAGCCCTGTCCACATCTGCCCTGGAAATTAGTTCTACCACCTAACATACCTCCCCAGGAACGACCCCGAATATCCTTCTGTCCACCACGACGGTCCTGACCCTGACCTCGACCCCTAGCAGAAGGTGCTGCTAGTCTAGTTGGTAGAGCTGGAGCAATCCGCCTATGCATGGGAAAATCTTTGGACCAATGATCAAGTTGTCCACCTTTAAAAAAACGTGAAGATGATCTTGTCCTAAAAGAACGACCACCAAGGCTTGAAATACTAGCTTGGGACCCACGACTCTGACTAGAGCCAAACTCACTCTAGCTATACTTATCACTCTCTAAACTCTCTAATGAGGCCTGAATATGCCGACTTGGCTGACCTTGCTGAAACCGCTTCCTGGCCTATTATAGGAATCCCTCTCCTTGGAACGGGACCTGCTGTAGCTGCCCTCATGTCTAGCCCTCTTGTCGCTATCATATTGCGCCTCACGGTAGAGTTTCTCAATAGTGCAGGCATGATTAACAACATCTAGAAAGGAGTGACCCGCTGAAACCGCGCGTAGACTGAGTCTCAACTCGCAGTTATAGTCTTAACCCACGAATAAAGCACTGAACCCTCTCCTCCTCCATAGGTAGAATCATGGTAGCATGATGGAGAGCTCATGAAATATTTTAAATGACTATATTGTTAATTATGTCTCAAAACTTTTGACAAGAGATGAAAATGATGGAAATTATCATATCAAGCAAGGAATATCGAGAAGTAGGGGTGTTCAAAACCGAACCGTAATTGATAAGCCAACTACAAAATTGACTTATTGACCTATTGGCATTGGATTATAGAATAAACGGTTTGGGAACGTATTAAAGTTTTATAATTAACGTCTTATAGGTATGAGGCGGATTTTTCAATTTCCTGATTGGATAAATCGTTAACTAGTTACGAGTTACCATATTTACATTTTTAGGTATATTAATCTCATCTAATATTTTTCCTAGATATATAAGAGTAACTATATATATTTTTCCTTTGTTAGTCCTAACTCCTAAAGGTTAAAGCCATAAAGCCAGGAAAACCTATTTACTTTTCTGTAATTATATATTTTGCCTTATAAACTAGTGAGCAAGCTAGAAAACTCAAAAAATCACTAAAGTTTAAAAGAGGTTGAGGTGTAAACTGTAAAGCCATATGTAGGTATCTTCGTCTCTTCAACTCTTCTTGCTGATCACTGCTCAGTTGCTTCTCAGATCTCAAGTTTATTTGATTAATCTTTCTTTCTCGTTGGTAGGTACTGAGTAAAGTCTCCATCTCTCTTTTTGTTTATCTATTTACCTTCCTTCTTAATGTGTTTCTTTTTTACTTTTTCTCCTTTTTTTACTTCGTTTTTTCTGTTTCTCCATTTGAATAATAATGTGTATGCAATTTAGGTATGTGAGTGTAGTGTACTACATATGTGATCTTAGTCTAATTATTTCATTATGCAGGGCATGTATTTTCTGAGTGTTGAATCTATTTTAGTATGCAAGTATTGACTCAAATGTTTATCTCAAACTTCATAAATCGAGAATTTTTTAGCTTATGTTTTGATGGGTTGCTATTTTCTTAAGACAAATTGCCCTCTTTTTCATTGTTGTTGTAATATGTTGTTGATTTTCATGTTGTTTGTGACTTTTTTTTTATTATGATAATTTTTTGAATTTATTATTCATAGCACAGTTACTCAAAATCAAACTCATAGCATGGCTGAAGACAAACAAATGATAAGGTGACAAGTGAAAGTGAGGAATCAAATACATAAAGTCAATCTAAAACAATGGCGTCAACTATTGATACAGAAAAGAAAAAAAGATATGTTGTGTGGGATCATTTTACAGAAATTGTTACTTCTGAAGGTACAACCATAATGTGACCATTGCTCTCATAATTATTCTTTTAAGACGAGAAATTGTACGTCTACTCTTCTTGATCATATATTGACGTGTCCCAAATGTCCTTCTAGTGTAGATAAAAAATAGTCAAATATAGCCTTTAAAGCTATTCCAGGGATAGTCAAGGTGAAGTAATTGTTGTCTCTTGAAAATTTAATCAAGAAGAGTGTAGAGAAGTTTTATATCATATGATAATAGTTGATGGGCTTCCTTTTAGCTTTTTTGAGAAAGAAGGTTTAAGAGTTTATGAAATGGTGCAACCTCATTTTTGGATCCCTTCATGTAGTTTGTTTTAGTCTTTTTAACGAAGAAAAACAAGATTAAGGAAGTAATTTATGGAAACAAAACAAAGAATCTATATCCTCACCGACACTTGGACTTTTGTACAGCGAATTAATTACATGTGTATCACTGACCATTGGATTGACAGTGAATGAAATATGCATAAGAAAATACTTAATTTGTTAGGTGGTTACGTAAGTGAAGGATAAATCAAATCTTCATTGTCACAGTTGATAATGTCAGCTCAATCGATGTGATTGTAAAAGAATTTTCTAAGCAATTAACTAAGATGGAAACTGATTTGATGAACGGTAATCACATTCAAGTGAGGTGTATGGCGCACATTGTAAATCTTATCGTTCAGAATAATTTAAAGAAAATTATTCTTTTATTTAACGTGTTAGACATGTCATGCAATATGTTAGGAAGTCTCCTGCAAGGTTTAAAAGGTTTCAAGAAAGTTGTGATGATGAACAACTCAATTGCAAAAATCTTTATGCTTTACCTAATGTTAAGTAGAGCTGTTGAGTTCGAGAAAACATTTTCAAATTACGCTTCTCGCGAAATTGGCCTGAGACATCACTTTGAGAATTCTTTTGTTAAAGTTGAAATCATTGCAGGTGAACTAGTGAGTAGCGATCGGGTGCACGTGAAAAGAATTACCAAATTTCTTAAAATCGATTTTCTTCTTACTTCAAAAATATCTGGATTAGTTTATGTCACAACAAATATTCATTTTCTTGAATTTGTGCGATCGTTGTTTATTTAAATCAATTGATTGTTGTTGACATTCAATTTTGGACTGACATTTTTAAAGTTAATAATTTAAATATATATTTTTTAAATAGTTCAAAATATATTTTCTGCAACTTTATACAGTTATTGATAATTATACTTATTTTTAAAATATTATGATTTTTATTAGTTTATTTTGAATTTTATTTGATTTTAATTATTAATATATATTTTTTACAGTGCGTAGAATATGAAATATTGTTTAATTTTCTAAACCATCATTTTTCATTAAATTATATTTTTATATTCTATTAATTATATTTATTTGAGCACAATCTATTAATTCATTAAATAAAACTAATGAATTACATATATAAACATTTAATTATCATATTGTTTTTAGCACAATTTTAATAGTCAATAATTTTGATTGCTTTTATAATGCTTTACTTAATCATGAAGTAAAGAATGATGAATTAGTTTTAGGTAGTTGGGGGGGGGGGGGGGAGTGTAGGGGAGGAATTTCCAAAAGGGAGAGTCCTGAAAAAAGTTTTCCCCTCCATGTCTAGATCTCAACTCCACCATTGTTCTGTGAAACAACTCAAACCACCACTCATCTTCTATCCTTACTACTGGAGAAGACAACAAACAAGACACCACCAAATCACTAGAAAGCCTCCACCACCAACCACACTCTAGCTTTCTCCCTCACCACAACCTCTCACCGATAGAAGAACTCATAGGTGAGCTCCAAGTTTTGGCAAAACACGATAACCAAATGATCTCAAAGCTCCAACCAGACCCAAAACCATTGCCTTACCCTCCTTTCTCCCTTCTCATGCTTCTATCCATGAGGAGATCCACCCTCCGATGAACTGGAGCACCAAACGACAACCAATAGTAGCTTCGCCTACAACCACACCGCTTGAAATGAAAACCCTACTCCATTCTCTTTGCCACTCCAGTGAACGACAAATAAACCACCAGATCTGACCACCAAAACCCCATCCCGTCCTCTTCACCACTCTGGTACACACAAAGGAATCCCCAGATCTCACAACCAAAACCCCTCTCCATCCTCTTCACCACTGCAGTGAACACAAACAAACCCCGAGATCTCACAACCAAAACTCCCACTCCAGTGGACGAAAAATGAACCCTCAAATCTCACCACCAAAACCCTAGTCCTTCCTCTTCACCACTTCAGTGAATGACAAGCAAACCACCAGATATCACCAGAAAAACGTCGTTGCTCCACTTCGTTGGTGCTCAAAACTGCGACCAACAAGCTCAAGCTCAAGATTGCGCAACCAACAAACAACTATCTTACTCACTCCCCTTTTATGTTTTTTTTTCCCATTTTCAAGATTTTTGGTCAACAAGAACTAACAAGAATGAACCGCGTCTTCATCAACCCTCCATTTTTGGTGAGATTTGCTACTCTGACGTCATTTGTTTTGGTTTCAAGTCTATCTTGATCTTCCCTGTGTTTCTTTTACTTATTATTTGTTAGAATGTCTTTTGTTAGTTGATTGATTCAAAAGTTTAGTGCTATTAGTGGAAGTACTTTTAGGAGTCTTTTATGTTTCCAGTTAACTAGCTCTAGGAGTCCGAATTAGTTGATGTTAGTCAGTTAGCAGGTAATGGGTTAGTGCTAAACTAGTGCCCTATTCTTTTCTCTCGGTTTGTATGTTTCCAAGTTCTATTTAAAGACTTGTATTGTTGTTTTCGAAAAGCAATAGAAAAGATCAGTTTCTCTGTGTTAACATCTTATTCGAGTAGTCGTTCATCTCTTTTGCCAACATCTTTGGCAGTGTTGTTTAATTTTAGTGAGGTTGTTGTTATTTTAGTATAGCTTTAATCTTCTCTTTAGATCTGGATAGAAAAGTTAAAACTCAACAAGTTATATTTTTTTTTAAAGTTTGATTAAGTATTATGACATTTTTTTTAGTGTTGATAATTTTAGTTTAGATGGTTGTTGTAGTTTTGGTTGTTCTCCTGTGATGGTGAACTTTTCCAGGCAACCTTTTTGTTCATTAAATAATGATTTATTATTATGGTTAGTTTGGGTTAATTTTGATGGCATTTCATGTCTTTTTCCCACCTTTGTTTACCTACTTTGTTTGATTATTAATTTTCCATTGTTAGTGATTGTTGCGAATAACTAATTTTCATTAATTCTTTACTTCTCTATTTGACTTTAAGTATTACATAATAAATTTACTTTTAGTGATTATTGTTAAGAACTATTTTGCATTAATTCTTTACTTCTATGTTTAACTTTAAGTATTAGATAATAAATTTACTTTGGTTATCATTACATTGCTATTATTTTTAGGTAATTCATATTTCAAATAACTTTGTCTTTTACATTTATTATTTAACTCGTTTTAAGTTAGTGTTTAAGAAGATCTGGATAATCTCGAACAAATTGAAAATATTATTAGTACTTTTGTTATAGTTTTTGTGTATTGTTGTTACAAATGATTTATATTTGTTGTTTATTGTTGTTCTCTACAGATTTAGCTAGCACGAGAAAAGATCCTAATGTAGTTGACGTGCAGTACAATTGTACATAGAAGCTGACTTTTACAAGGTTAGATTTACAAAAAATTTAAACTTCTGATGCACAACAATCTTTCTCCAGAAAATATGGAAAATGTATGATCCTTATCTTTCTCAATAGTTTTGTTTTCATTTTATTTAACAAATATTTTCTCACTCTTCAATTTCTGCATAATAGATGATCGCAAAGAGGTAAAGATGACCGAAAAAATTTAAATCTTGGCTCATTTTTCTTGTTTGTCTTGGCGTTTTTCTTGCCTATTATATTTTCTTGAGAATTAAAAGTTGGGTAACAGTTTCTCGTGTCTTCCTGAAGTTCATCATATGATCTTTGCTTCTATAATTTGTATTTTACATGAAACAAGACTATCTAGTATCCCTTTTGGATAGTTGTAAATTTAACTAGATTTTTTTTTTTGACCAGTGGTGTCACGCCCCGAGACTAACTCCGAGACGCGGACACAGGACCTAGGACCACAATTGATCCCAAGCTAACCCTGCTGACATGATCATGAGCATACTAAAGATAATAAACTGATGCGGAAGCTATAATCATAAATAAAATGAAAAAAATGGGGAATACCCATATACTATAACTGAGATATATGAAAATTGATGAGTTTAATACAAAGAAGATATTAACTCAATTCTAAGTTGAATCTAATTATGTCTGAAATAAGCCTCTAAACTGACTAGATATGTTGGGACATGCCCTAACTAGATCCAGCAAAATTGAAACTAAAGGACTAAAAGTACTGAAAAGATAAACATGTCACTGGTCCTCAAAGAATGAGGACTCACCACTGATGTTGATGAACTGACCATTGAGAAGTGATCTAAGTGTGATCTCGATGCTAAGAACCTTAACCTACATCACGAGAAGATGAAGCGCAGAGTATGCATCAGTACTTGAAAGGTACTGAGCATGCATGATAGAATAAAGATGAAATAACATATAACTGAACAAAGCAAATAAGCAATGATATAATCTGAACATGATATATATACTGAATACTGAGCTAACTGAATGAAGTGACTAATTTATAACATGTTAAGACTGAATATTGGATATACTGATAAATGGTCAATGCAATAGAATCTTACTGAACTGTGGAAGCTACTAATAACCGATAGTAAAACCACATGAGCTAAATGTGGAGTCCAATGTATACGCCCCATCGAGAGGACCCAATATAACCTGCCAGAGGTATAGAGGCATGCTAGCGTGATCACTGAAATGATGCCCACAGAGGGGACTTACAACCTACGTGGCTAGTAGTTCTAGGACTAGTTGGGTACGATGAACCCTAGTCCAACTCGGTATTATGCTACTTCCAATGGATTAAGTAATTAACACACTATGACTGAATTTCTGTAAGGTACTGGATAGATCAAACTGAACATGCAAACTGAGTATGCAACAATTAAACTGATATTGATGCATTAATAACTGAGGCATGTATAACTGAATAACTAAAATATCTTACCTATCATGTGTAATTCAAGAACTAAAGAAATATATAGCAAGGGTTCTGGAATTCATGCAATAAATTGAATATTAACATACTAATCTGATTTGGATCATTCTAACAGCTAAGAATCTAATAATTCTAACATTCAAGAAATCCTAGGTCTAGTCATAATAAGGGAACCAAGAAACTGACTGAAAACTAGGGACCTAATGAGTGAAAGGAATCCACTAGTGAAATCCCACATACCTGGGGACGAATTCCACGAAGAAATCTTTAGATTTCAGGACTGGAACTGATGGAACCTTGCTGCGTTCTTGAACTAGGGTTCTTGACTTCTCCTCTCCTCTCACGCTCTAATTTTTCTAAGTTTTGATTAATGATTTGACTTAGGTAAGTTCTAGTTATGTTTCTAGGCTTAAACTGACTAAAACCTCATAATTTAGGGTCTAGATGACGTAGCTTAGGGGTTAAATGAAATAGGAAAAGACCAAAAGACCCCTGACTTAACTTCTATCTAAGTGGCCGACGGACGGGACCTACGGGCTGTAGGTCAACCTACGGTCCATAGAATGGGGTCGTAGGTTAAGTCTGCCCGACAGGGCTTCACTAAAACTAGCATAAATTTTTACTCGTAGGTCGGAATTTAGCAAACTCAGTGGCGTTGGAAAGATAATTCAATTATCCATCATATAGTTGGTCATGGGACACCTAATTCCTTTTTTTTTTATAAGAGTGATGACCATTTGAAGTTTACCCAATCAACAATTTTCCCATAACTGGCTGCTGACCTTCACCAACGATCAGACCTATGGACCGTGGATCGAATGACGGTACGTGCTGGTCGGCCATCGTTCATGTCAGAAGCTGGGTAAAGGGGCCCTCGATCCACTAACACAGACCACGGATCGTGGTCTGGCCTACAGACTGTGGGTCGACACTTAGCTGATTTTCTGAGCTGGATTTAGAGAAGGGTTGTAGTGGTGAACCACAGACCACCAGCACAGGCCATGGTCTGACCTATGGTCCGTAGGTGGCAATCGTGGGTTGCACCAGCAACTTCTCAAAATCTGCATTTTTGGTTTGTTTCAGATATGGGATGTTACATTATCTCCCCCTTGGGACCATTCATCTTTGAATGAAGAGTAAACTACTAAGTATAGAGGGAAGAATCTGCAATCCCTACCACTAAGTACTAGAAACTGATTTCTGACTGAACTTAGTTCCAAGAACATGCAAATACGCTAAAAATGCAAGGCTGACTGAAGGAACAAAATACTAAGACTGAATTAGTGCATGAATGACTGAAAAACTGAAGATGAACTATTACCTCAGGCTGGAATGGAATCGGAAGGAAAGAGGTGAGGATACTTGGACTTCATGGCTACTTCTGCTTCCAAAGTAACTCTTTTTACGAACTGACTCCCACACAAAACCTTGACTGAAGCGACTTCTTTGTTTCTCCAATTTCTAACCTGACGATCGAGAATATCAACTGGTACATCCTCATATGAGAGACTATCTTTCATGGCTACACTCTCTAATGGCACTATGGATGCTGGATCACCTACACACTTCTTCAAAAGCGAAATGTGAAAAACTGGATGTACTGCTGCTAATTCTGCTGGCATCTCTAACTCATAAGCCACTTTACCAATCCTCTTCAGAATCTTGTAAGGGCCTACATATCTAGGACTGAGCTTCCCTTTCTTTCCAAATCTCATCACCCCTTTCATAGGTGAATCTTTCAGGAAAACCCACTAATCAATTTTGAACTCTAATTCCCTTCTTCTCACATCTGCATTAAGACTTCTGGCGACTCTAGGCAGTCTTAAGTCTATCTCTAATTAGTTGCACTTTCTCCATAGCATCATGGACTGAATCTAGTCCTATCAAGGCTGCTTCACCAACTTCAAATCAACCAACTAGATATCTACATCTACGCCCATACAATGCCTCATAGGGGCATTCTGTATGCTGGAATGGTAACTATTATTATTGGCGAACTCAATCAGAGGAAGGTGATCATCCCAACTCCCTTTGAAATCGATCACACAAGATCTCAACATGTCCTCTAAGGTCTGAATGGTACGCTCTGCCTGGCCATCCGTCTGGGGATGAAATGTTGTGCTAAGATTAACCTGAGTACCAAGACCTTTCTGAAATGACTTCCAGGAATGAGAGGTAAACTGAGGACCTCTATTTGAGATGATAGACAAAGGAACCCCATGCAACCTCACAATATCTTTAATGTAAAGTTTGGCGTAGTCATCCGCCGAATCTATAATCTTGATTGCCAAAAAGCGAGAAGATTTAGTAACTCTGTCAACAATCACCCAAATGGAATCATGATGTCTGTGAGTATAAGGTAAACCTGTGATGAAGTCCATGTTGATCACTTCCCACTTCCAAGTAGGAATGTCAATCTATTGAGTCATACCTCCTGGTTTTTGATGTTCTACCTTTACTTGCTGGCAATTTAGGCACTTAGCCACAAAATATGCTATATCTCTTTTCATACCATTCCACCAATAGACTCCTCACAGATAGTGGTACATCTTAGTGGCATCTGGATGAATAGAATATCTAGAGTTATGGGCTTCTGCGAAAATATATTGTCTCAATTCACCCACATCAGGAACACATAATCTACCTTGATGCAGAAGTACACCATCTTCCCCTTGGGAAAAAACCTCCACTCTCTGATTGTGGACTGAACCCTTAAGCTCAAGCAAGATTGGATTACTATCTTGCTTTCCTTAACCTCTACTACCAAAGAATATTCTAACCCATTTTGAACTGTGACACCATTATCTGATATGCTCATAAGGCGAACTGCCAAGTGAGCAAGCCTGTGAACATCCTTTGCTAGTTCTTTCCTTTCTTCCTTAACATGGGCTACACTACCCATAGTTAGTCTGCTAAGAGCATCTGCTACTACATTCGCCTTACCAGGATTGTAATGCATACTAATATCATAATCCTTAAGGAACTCAAGCCATCTCCTCTGGCGAAGATTCAACTCTTTCTGGGTGAACACATATTGAACACTCTTATGGTCAGTGAACACATCTACGTGAACACCATACAAGTAGTGTCTCTAGATCTTCCAAATGTGGATGCATCGCAATATATAACATAGCCGTTTGAACTCTCTGGTAAAGTCAAAACAAGAGTTGTAGTCAACCTGGTTTTCAGTTCTGCGAAGCTTTTCTCACATTCATCTGACCACTGAAACTTCACCTTTTTTTGACTCAACTTAGTCAATGGAGAGGCTATGGACGAAAATCCTTCCACAAACCTTCTGTAATAACCCGTTGGACCCAAGAAACTTCTGATATCTGTCGGAGAGGTAGGTCTGGGCCATTGTTTCACTGAGTCTATTTTCTAGGAATCTACTCGAATCCCTTCACTAGACACTATATGCCCAAGAAAAGCAACTAACTGCAACCAAAACTCACATTTGCTAAGTTAAGCGAATAACTGGCAATCTTTGAGAGTTTGCAGAACAACCCTCAAATGACTCACATGTTCTTCCTCATTCCTAGAATAAATGAGGATATCATCAATAAAGACGCTAAAGAACAAGTACAAATACTTCTTGAAGACTTTGTTCATCAGATCCATGAAAGTTGCAGGAGCATTGGTTAGTCCAAATGACATTACTACGAATTCATAATGACCATATCGAGTTCTGAAGGCTATCTTTGGAATGTCACTATCTCTGACTCTAAGCTGATGATAACCGGATCTGAGGTCTATCTTTGAGAAATGACTAGCACCCTCGAGGTTGTCAAACAAGTCATCAATCCTGGGGATAAGGTACTTATTCTTGATTGTGACTTTGTTCAACTGTCTATAGTCAATGCACATTCTGAGAACCATCTTTCTTTTTAACGAACAACACTGGTGCACCCCATGGGGAAATACTAGGTCTTATGAAGCCCTTATGTAGAAGGTCTTTCAACTGCTCTTTCAGTTCCTTAAGCTCAGCTGGAGCCATTCTGTAAGGAGGAATACATATAGGCTGGGTATCTGGAAGGATATCAATTCCAAAGTCGATTTCCCTTTCGAGAGGAACTCCAGGAAGATCTTCTGGAAATATTTCTGGGGACTCATTAAATGCAGGAACTGACTCAAGAGTTGGGGTTTCGGAACTTGAATCCTTAACCCGAACTAGATGATAGACATAACCCTTAGAGATCATCTTTATGGCTTTAAGGTAAGAAATGAATTGACCCATAGCCACTAAGCTACTAACCTTCTATTTTAGGATTAGTTCGTGTGGAAACTGGAAACGAACAATCCTAGTTCGATAATCGACTGAGGCATAACATGAATGTAACCAATCCATGCCTAGAATGATATCGAATTCTACCATTTCTAAATCTACAAGATCTGCTGAGGTGACTTTCTGAGAGACTGTGACAGGGCAATTTCTGTATACCCGTCTAGCTATAAATGGGTCACCAACTGGAGTGGAGACTGAGAAGGGTTCTGATAGAGTTTCTAGACTGACACCTAAGATTACTGCTATAAATGGACCTACAAAAGACAAAGTATCCCCTGTTGTCTTTCCACTAAGTGAACCATATGTGAGGCACATCCCTAAGATGGAAGGATTCCAACTCAACCCTACCATTACCAGTCACTTGCATCACTCCAATGATTTTCTTAACATTATCAATGAAGTTCTGTGGGTCCTCACCAAATTGGGACCTTAAAAACTCAAGCGGATTCTTCCTAACAAAATCTCGAACTCTAGCTGCCATTGATCCACAATTTCTATTAGTAGGAACTGGAACCTGCTGATTGTTCTGGTTTGTCATACTTTGAGCCAAAAGCTAAATCGCATTTCGAAACTCTGCGTTCGAAACCTCATGGTCTAGGACTAGAGGAACTGCGTTAGCATTACGTGCATTAGCATTCCTTATGTAAGCCCTACGAGGAGGCATGATCTTAAGCGCGTAACGATGGAATACAAAGAGAACTTACCTTACACACGATAAGAATATCAAGAAAGTGAAGTTTTCCTAAATCAGTTTGTAGCCTCTCTCTCATAAAATGTGGTGCACTTCACACCCATGAAAAAGACTCTACCTAGTGTGGCTTTTCAGACATCCTAGGACTCTTAAACCTAATGCTATGATACCAAGTTTGTCACTCCCCGAGACTACCCCTGAGACGCGGACACGGGACCTAGCACCACAAGTGATCCCAAGCTAACCCTGCTGGCATGATCATTAGCATACTAAAGATAATAAATTGGTGTGGAAGCTATAATCATAAATAAAATTAAAAAAATAGGGAATACACATATACTATAACTGAGATATATGAAAATTGATTAGTTTAATACAAAGAAGATATTAACTCAATTCTAAGCTGAATCTAACTATGTCTGAAATAAGCCTCTAAACTGACTAGAAATGTTAGGACATGCCCGAACTAGATCTAGCAAAACTAAAACTAAAGGACTAAAAATAATGAAAAGAAAAACATGTCACTGGTCCTCGAAGAATGAGGACTCACCACTGATGTTGCTGAACTGATGATTGGGAAGTGATCTAAGCTTGATCTGGATGTTAAGAACCTGAACCTACATCACGAGAAGATTTAGCATAGAGTATGCGTCAGTACTTGAAAGGTACTGAGCATGCATGATAGAATAAAGTTGAAATAACATATAACTGAACAAAGAAAATCTTAAAGTCCTTTACCTTGGGTACTTACCTGACTACCAGTAATTGATTTTGATTTTCAACGGATTGACCCATTTTCAATGTCCAAGGGAAGCATCTTTGTCAATAACTCAATAAATTATTGTATATTTTTAAGGTACATATCGTCAATATCCTATTATTACAACATAAAGTCCCTATATAGTCACTCTTGACTTATCTTCTAAGTTACAAAGGAAACTACAGTTATATATACCATGTTCATTCTCTTTCTACTATAATCCTCTCTTTGTTTAATCAAAACAAAATTCATTTCATTTTTATATAATTCAATGAAGAAGAAGAAGAAGAAACGTAGAACCTCAAACTATATATTCATATACTTAATAATACTAAAAGGATATCCAAAAAAAATGAAAAAAGACAATTCAGAATCCCACCCTCAACCCACCTGTAACACCCCGTATTCGAAACAAACCAATAATGCAAATTTTGAGAAGTTGCAGGTGCAACCCATGGTTACCACTCACGGACCATATCTTAGACCACGGCCCGTACTGGTGGTCCGTGGCTCACCACTTCAACCCCTCACCAAATCCAGCTTAGAAAATCGGCTAAGACTCGACCCACGGACAGACCCACAGACCGTAGGCCAGACCACGGTCCGTGGTCGGTGTCTATGAATTGAGGGCCCCTTTACCCAGCCTCTGACGTACGACGACTGACCAGCACGGACTATCGTTCGATCAACAGTCCGTAGGTCTGATCGTTGGTGAAGGTCAGCAACCAGTTAGGGGGAAATTATTGTTTAGGTCAACTTCAAATGGTCGTCACTCTTAGAACAAAAGGAATTAGGTGTCCGTCAACTAACTATATGATAGATAATTAAATTTTCTTTCCAACGCCACTGAGTTTGCTCAAATCCGACCTTCGAGTAAAAAGTTATGCTCGTTTTAGTGAAGCCTTATCGGGCAGACTTGACCTACGACCACAATCTGTGGACCGTAGGTTGACCTACGGCCCATAGGTCCCGTCCGTTGGTCACTACGACAACAGTTAAGTCAGGGGTCTTTTGGAATTTTCCTATTTTGTTTAACCCCTAAGCTATGTCGTCTAGACCCTAAATTATGAGGTTTTAGTCAGTTTAAGCCTATAAACATAACTAGAACTTACCTAAGTCAAATCATTAATCAAAACTTAGAAAAATTAGAGCGTAACAGGAGAAGAGAAGTCAAGAACCGTAGTTCAAGAACGTAGCAAGGTTCCATCAGTTGCAGCCTCGAAATCTAAAGATTTTTCCATGGAATTTGTCACCAGATATGTGGGATTTCACTTGTGGGTTCCTTTCAACCATTAGGTCCCTAGTTTTCAGTCAATTTCTTGGTTCCCTTATTATGACTAGACCTAGGGTTTCTTGAATATTAGAATTATTGGGTTCTAAGCTGTTAGAATGATTCAAATCAGATTAGTATGTTAATATTCAGTTTATTGCTTGAATTCCAGAACCCTAGCTATATATTTCTTTAGTTCTTGAATTACACATGCTAGGTAAGATATTTCAGTTATTCAATTATACATGCCTCAGTTATTAATGCATCAATATCTGTTTAATTGCTGCATACTCAGTTTGCATGTTCAGTTTGATCTATCCAGTACCTTACAAAAATTCAGTCATAATGTGTTAATTACTTAAACCACTGGGAGTAGCATAATACCGAGTTGGACCAGGGTTCAGCGTACCCAAATAGTCCCAGAACTACTAGTCACGTACATTGTAAGTCCCCTATGTGGGCATCATTTCAGTGATCACACTAGCATTCCTCTATATCTCTAGCAGGGTATATTGTATCCTCTCGATGGGGCGTATACATCGGACTCCACATTTAGCTCATGTGGTTTTACTATCGGTTATTAGTAGCTCCCACAGTTCAGTCTGATTCTAATGCATTGACCATTTATCAGTATATCAAATATTCAGTTTCAATGTGATATAAATTGGTCACTGTATTCAGTTAGCTCAACATTCAGTATCTATATCATGTTCAGATTATATCATTGCGGATTCACTCATGAAAGATCTAAAGCAATATAGAGCTGTCAGTGGAGGTGTGGATGCTAGAATAGTATTAGATAAATATTTTGGTGAATAAACTGAAGATGACACTAAAGAATTTAACATCCCACTTTGGTGGAAAATGCACAAAGTTAGATTTCTAATTCAATCTTAAATAACTTGTGATATATTAGTTGTTCAATTTTCAAGGGTTGCATCCGAATCTGTATTTAGTACGGGAGGAAGTCTTCTTGATTTATTTAGGATTTCATTGTTCTGAAATAGGTGCATGCTTTAGTTTGTCTTCAAGAATGGATACGAAGTGAATAATCAAAGTAACTTATTAGTGTTTAAGAAGATTTGGATAATCTCAAGCAAACTAAAAAAAATATTAGTACTTTATTATATTTATTGTATATTTTTTTTGCAAATAATTTATATTTGTTGTATATTGTGGTTCTCTTCAGATTTAGCTAGAACGGGAAAAGATCCTACCATAGTTGACGTGCAGTACAGTTGTACCTAGAAGGCGACTTTTACAAGTTGAGTTTATGAAAAATTAGACTATTGGATAATCGAGAAGCTCCTGGGTTATGCAAAAAGTCAGTTGAAGAAATGTAGGAACAATTTAATGGCCACAAAATGACGTAAATGTCAAATGGAAATGCTAAAGATTTCTAAGCTTTTAGGGTTACGTATAACACATGAATTGATAGAGGTTAATACATATAGTGGTTAAGTATATCTCACATTGAGAAGGATAGGAAACACACTTGGATAGATCATACTGTTCTTGCAGATGAATTTTGAAACAAACCTTTATAAATGGTAGTTAATAAAGACGAACCAAAGAAGTAAATGACAAGAGTTTATAAGGTGACTTAAATTTAAAATTGTTAGTGAAGTGATACAATTCAACATAAAGAGAAATGATTAAAATGCAATCTTTAAGCTAAGTGGAAGAAGTTGCAACATCCTTTTATTTGTTTATTTATTATTTATCTTCCTTTTCTATTACGACCAACATTCTTTTATTTTTGTTTTGATACTTGAATCTTTTTTTACCGAAAGATTCATACTTGAATCTTCTTTAGTTGATAGATTCCAATTAAATTCAGCTTCAACTTGTGAGAGCCTGTTAATACACTGTAGAGTGGAAGGAAACATGACGAGATAATCAAAATAAGATTAAACAATTTATTTTGTTTGTAACATACATACTAACCAAAACTAAACAAGAAGCAAACTATTATCGAACGATACTAGAAATTTGTTGAAAATATATGATATTATAAAGTAGGATAGACATAAGGTTTATATGAATTACCTTGTAGAGGTCATCGATGGAACGCAATTTTATACTTCTCGCTATTCCTTGCATGATACGATAATTTCCATCATTTTCATATCTTGTAAAAAAAATTGAACCATAATTGACAATATTTTCATTTAAAATATGATTTGTAGTATTCGAAAGACTATTTTCACATATCTCACACAATCTCAACCAAGTTACGTGTGAACATAGTCTTCTGAATAATTCTGATCATATTTAAATGACAATATTGTCAATTATGGCTCAATTTTTTTGACAAGATACGAAAATTATGGAAATTATCATATCACTTATGGAATATCGAGAAGAATAAAATTTTGTTCCATAGAGAACCTCTATAAGAATTTCATATAAACATTATGTTTATCTTACTTTAGAACATCAAATATTTTTAACAAGTTTTTAGTATCGTTCAACTTTAGTTTTCTTCTTCTTCACTTTTGGTTATTTGATATTTGAAAAATAAAAGAAATTGGTAAAATTATTTTTAAAATCTTGTCATGTTTTCTTGCATTCCAAAGAGTACTAATAGGCTCTCACTAGTTGAAGCTTCATTTGATTGGAATCTTTCGACTATAGAAGATCTAAATATGAATCATTCGGCAAAAGAATACTCAAGTATCAAAACAAATAAAAATAATGTTAGTTTTGAGAATAGAAGGAGAGAAAACAATAACGACAAAAAATAAAAGGGTGTTACAACTTCTTCAACCTATCTTCAAGATTACCTTTCAATCATTTATCTGAATTTTGAATTGTATCAAATCATTTAAAATTTTAAATTTAAGTCGTTTTATAAACTTCGTCAATTACTTATTTGGTTCGCCTTTGTTAATTACCTTTTATAAAGGTTTATTTCAAAATTCGTAAACTGTAATGACCCTCAAGTTCATTTTTGTGTGCTTTTATTGTTTCATCCCTTCTCATAGCTTTTGTATGGTGCTGAGTTGGGTGACATTTTTTTGAGGTGGTCAGGTGAGTTTTGAGTAGTTTTGTCCATTTGAGAGGCTTAATCTATGAAAGAGTTGACTTTAGTCAACATATGGATATTTTTATGTCGGGTTGAAACTATGTTAGTTCCATCAGCTTCGGAAGGGTAATTTTTCTCTAGTATGATGATCAGCTCAGGTGTCGAGGCTTTCATTTGAAATTTCTGTAATTAGGCGTTTTAGCTTATAAGTTTTGCCCAAAGTTTGACCTTGGTCAACTTTCTTGGTAAATACACTAGAATGGAATTATGCTAGCGCGGTTAGCTCTAGAATGCCGAGTTTGGCCTAGAACGACCTTTGGTTCAGTTTTTGATGTAATCGTGATGACCTTGTGGCGCCTAGAGTTTTGTTTGGCATTTCTTTATAAGTGTAGTCTTTGGTCAAAATTTGGACCAAATGACCTCTGTTGGTTGTTTCATCGATTTTGTTTTAGTTTGGAATGTTGTTTCCAACCAGGTAGCGTAGTTTGCTTGCATTGACGGGATTCCAAACGAATTTCAATCCCCAGACGGAGGACTTCGCCTTCCTTGTGGAACTTCTAATGTAGTGTTGTTGGTGTCGCTTTCATGGAGACCAAGTGCCTAAGCCTCTGTATTCGTGTGGGTCTCACCGCATTCGCGAAGGGTAGCCCCCTTCACGTTCAGTGTACCTTGGTTGCATTCACGAATGGTTGACTGGGCTAGCCTCTATGTTTGCAAGCCTTGTGCTGATTTGTGGAGGGTTAACTCGGCTGACCTACATGATCGCATGTGGTCTCCACGTTCGCGAAGGCTGGTTAACTGGTAGTTGGTGTTTTAAAAGACCCATTTTTCAGTTTACATGTATCATTTTTAACTTGGTGTATGGGTGATTTAGAGAGATTGTTTTGAAGGATTTGAGTGTTTCTTGCTGGAATTGATCGGGGAGTTACATGGGAAAAATTCGGGAGCGATAAATCTTCCGTTTTCCTTGTTTATATACACAAATTCTTCCTTAATTCTCCATTGTTGATTCATTTTGAGCTAAATTTATGGGGGTATTATTTTGGCTCGATTGTAGATTGTATTGTGCCATTTTCGGGGTACAACTTCTTTGAGAAATTTGAGACCTCATGATGGTGTAGATTTTGTTACTCTGTGCGCGGGTCCCATATTAGTTGGATTTCTTTCCATTTCTGATTTCCTTTATTTATTTGGGTATTGTTTTGCTTGTTTTTGTGTTCCCGTGGCGTTATTGATAGCTTTACATTACTCGAAGGCCCTTTAAAAGAAAAAAGCACCCGAGTTGCTGTTGATTTGCATTTCGACCTCGAAGTAGGTTACAGTTTTTCTTTCCTTAGACTTGGCTCATTTAGATTAATTGTATTTTGAGCAGTATTGTATTTTTAGGTTGGAATTTAGGATTAGCTTACGGTTTTTTAACATTAGTTGACTTATGGCCATTATTGGGTTGATTAGTGTAGTTTTAGCTGGAAAACCTTAGTTTAGTTGATCCTTATGGTTGAAATCTTGGCTTATTTTTGTTGTATGTCTTTGCTTTTTTCTTGTGGATTTTACTTTTTGAGAATTCATAGTTGGGAAACAATTTTAAGGTCTTCTTGAAGTTCATCATATGATCTTTGCTTCTATTTTTTAAATTTTACATGAAACAAGACTATCCAGTATCCCTTTTACATAGTTTTAAGTTTAACATGATTTTTTTTACTAGTGGGTTTTAGGCTGGAGTTTGGAGTTTTTTTTCTCTCTCATTTTTTGGATATCCTTTTAGGAATATTAAGTAAATTAAATGTATTTTGATTAAACAAAGAGAGGAACAAAGTAGAAGGAGAATGATATACAAGGTTCGTGGTATATATAACTGTAATTTCCTTTGTAAGTTAACGGATAAGTCAAGAATGACTTATTGGTCACTTTATATCGTAATTATAGGATATTTAGGATATGTACCTGGCGAGTATGCAACATTTTATTGAGTTATTGACAAGGATGCTTGCACTAGACATTGAAAATGCGTCAATCGATTGAAAATTAGAATCAATTACTGTTAGTCAGGTAAGTACGCAAGGTAAAGGACTTTTAGATTCATTCATGAAAGATCTAAAGCATTATAAAACTGTCAGTGGAGGTGTGGATGCTAGAATAGAATTAGATAAATATTTTGGTGACGAATTTGAGGATGACACTAAAGAATTTAACATCCTACTTTGGTGGAAACTTCAAGTAGCTAGATTTTCAATTCAAGCTTAGATAGCTTGTGATGTATTAGTTGTTCAAGTTTCAAGTGTCGCATCCGAATCTGCATTTAGTAAGGGAGGATTTCTTCTTTATTCATTTAGGAGTACATTGTTTCTAAATTGGTGCATTTTTTAGCGTGTCTTCAAGATTGGCTACGAAGTGAATAATTAAAAGAACTTTTTAGCGTTGAAGAAAATCTAGATAATCTCGAGGAAATTGATAAAGGTATGAGTACTTTTATTATATTTATTGTATATTATTTTTGCAAATGATTTATATTTGTTGTGTATATTTGTTCTCTTCAGATTAGCAAGCACAGGAAAAGATCCTACCAAAGTTGACGTGTAGTACAATTGCACCTAGAAGGCGACTTTTAAAATGTTCATTTTTTTTTAAAAAAAAATTGACTATTGGAAACCGGAGAAGCTCTTTGGTTCATGCAAAAAGTCTATTGAAGAAATGTAGGAATAGTTTAATTGCCACAAAATGATGCAAATGTCAAAAGGAAATGCTGAAGATTTCTAAGCTTTTTGTGTTACCATGGTCTGGAGTATCAACATGGAATAATAATGGTATGCCTATAATTGATAGAGGCTAATATATATAGTGGTTAAGCTAGATAAATCTCACATTGAGAAAGATGGAAAACACACTTGCTGACGAATTTTTAAATAAACATTTATAAAGGATAGTTAATAAAGAAGAACCAAAGAAGTAATTGACAACGTTTATAAGGTGGCTTAAATTTGAAATTTTAAATGAGTTGGTACAATTCAACATTCAGAGACATGATTAAATTTCAATCTTTAAGCTAAGTGGTAGAAGTCGCAACATCCTTTCATTTGTTGTTATTATAATTTTATCTTCCTTTTCTCTAATGACCAACATTCTTTTTGTTTGTTTTGATACTTGAATCTTCTTTTGTTGAATGATTCATATTTGAATCTTCTTTAGTTGATAGATTCCTTTTAAATTTAGATATAACTAGTGAGAGTCTGTTAGTACACTCTAGAATGGAAGGAAACATGACGAGATAATCAAAATAAGATTAACAATTTATTTTATTTCTCAAATGTCTAATAACCATAAGTAAAGAAGAAGTAAATTGTTATCGAGCAATACTAGAAATTCGTTGAAAGTATATGATATTAAAAAGTAGGATAGACATAAGATTTTTATGAATTACCTTATAGAGGTTATCGATGGAACAGAATTTTATAATTCTCGGTATTCCTTGCATGATATGATAATTTCCATCATTTTCATATATTTTCAAAAGTGATGAACCATAATTGACAATATTTTCATTTAAAATATGATCAAAATTATTCGAAAGACTATCTTCACATATATCACACAATCTCAACAAAATTACACGTGGACATAGTCTTCCAGATAATTCTTATCATATTTTAAATGACAATACTGTAAATTATGGCTAAAAGTTTTTGACAAGAAATGAAAATGATGGAAATTATCATATCGCCTAAGGAATATTAAGAAGTATAAAGTTTTGTTTCATCAACAACCTCTATAAAATAATTCATATAAACCTTATGTTTATCTTACTTTAGAACATCACATATTTTTAACAAGTTTCTAGTATGGTTCAACTATAGTGGTCTTCTGCTTCACTTTTGGTTATTAGATATTTGACATAAAAAAGAAATTGTTAAACTTATTTTGAATATCTCATCACGTTTTCTTGCATTCCGAAGTGTACCAATAGGATCTCACTAGTTGAACTTGAACTTGATTGAAATGTTTCAACTAAAGAAGATCTTAATATGACTCACTCGGCAAAAGAACAATCAAGTATCAAAATAAATATAAAAGAATTTTGGTTGTGAGAAAAAAAAAGGAGAGAAAACAATAATGACAAAAAAGAAAAGGATGTTGCGACTTCTTCCACCTAGCTTTAAGATTGAAGTTTAATCATTTATCTGAATGTTGAATTGTATCAATTCATTTACAATTTTAAATTTAAGTAGTCTTATAATTTTCTTCAATTACGTCTCTGGTTTGCCTTTGATAATTACCTTTTAAAAATGTTTATTTCAAAATTCGTAAACTATAATGACCCTCGAGGTCATTTTTGTGTGCTTTTATAGTTTTTCCCATTCTCATAGCTTCTCCATAGCTTTTGTATGGTGTTGGGTTGTGTGATATGTTTCCCGAGATGGTTGTGTGAGTTGTGAGTGGTTTTTGCAATTTGGGAGGCGTAAGGTTTGAAGTGTTAACTTCAGTCAACATTCAAGCATTTTGATGTCGGATTGAAATTCGGTCAGTTCCATCAACTTAGAAGAGTCATTTTGGAATAATGTGATTATCGGTTCGGGTGTTGAGGCTTTGGTTTGGAGTTTGCGTAATTAGGCTTTTTAGCTTCTGAGTTTTGCCCAAATTTTGATCTTGGTCAATTATCTTGGTAAACACACTTGGAATTGAATTGTGTCTGTGTGGTTAGCTCTGGAATACCAAATTTGGTCTTGAACGACCTTCAGTTCAGGTTTTGATGTAATCATGAAAATCGTGTGGCGCTAACAGTTTTGTTTGGCATTTCTTCATAAGTATTGAGTTGATCAGCCACGCCTTTGTTGATTGAATCAAGACTACAATAAAAGTATTACAATAGCAAATGGTCTAGAACATAATGTGTTGGACATTGTAAGAGTATTTTCTGAAACCATAACCACTCTCATGTAAAGTTTGACTTCCAATTCTTTTGAAGTTTTAGATCTGGTCCCTAAGCTTTACCATCTTCAAGGGAGGAAATAATCTCTCCAAGAAGGCTTCAATCAACTCCTCCGAAGAAGTGATAGAATCATTTGGCAATTCCACTAACCGTCTTGTAGCTTCACCCGTTAAAGAGAACAGGAATAATCTCGACCTTAGACTCTTGTGAGATGTTCTTGAACACAAAAAACCAACATACATCCACGAAATTCTGAAGGTTTTCATGGGGACTCTGCATGAGCTAAACTCTCGAACATTCCTCTCAATTGGAGAAGCTGTAGCATTGTTTCGATTACATGAAAAACTATTCTCCCTACTTTATGAGGTAACCGGATGGCTCCCGTTGTTTGAATGATGTACATGTGCATATCATTCAAATCACTCATGTTGTCATTTTGCTTGTAGTGACTATCATTGTCATTAATGTGGTCACTCATGTTTTATACCTACAAATCAACAAATCACAACACCAAGCAACAATCTACTATACCTAAACAAATTCACAAACTAATTTCTTAAATGGAATTCTTAACCATCATTCCCCGATAAAGGCAACATTTTTTATAACGCTCAAACTACCCTTAAAACAAGTTCAAAGAGTAAGCGCTCTTCATCAATAAACATATCCAACTAAGAGTCGGGGTCGAATCCCACAGAAAGTAAGATAATGCAAGTATTTCTATCAAGAAATTTAGAATGTAAATTAGTTCATTTGTAGTAGATAAGAACAATGGATGGATGATTCCACCAAATTTATTGTCACGCCCCGAGGCTACCCCCTGGATGCGGACACGGGACCTAGGATCACGAGTGACCCCAAGCTAACCCTGCTGGCGTAGTCATAAGAATACTAAAGATAAACTGGAGCAATTAAACTGTGCAGAAGCTAAATCATCATGTAAACTGAAATGATGGGGAATACCCATATACTATCTGAATAAATGAAAACTGAGAGTTTGAGTACAAATGAAAAGTCGAACTCTAAGACTAAAGCTGAAACTAACTATGTATGAAATAAGACTCTGAACTGACTAGAAGTGCTGGGACATGCCCCAACTAAATCTAGCAAAAACTGAAACTAAAATTAAAAGCAAGAAGATAATCATATCACTAGTCCTAGAAGAATGAGGACTTACCACTGATGTTGCTGGACTGAAGATCGGGAATCGATCTATGCGTGATATGACTGCTGAGGACCTAAACCTATATCACGAGAAGATATAGTGCAGAGTATGCGTCAGTACTTGAAAGGTACTGAGCATGCAAGATAGAATAAAGATGAATAATAACATAACTGAACAAGCAATAAAGCAATGCTATAATCAGAACATGATAAGGATACTGGAAATACTGAACATGGCTAAACTGAATGCAATGACCAAGTTTATAACATGCTGAGACTGAATACTGAATTGTACTTATAACATGGTCAATGCAATAGTATCTGAATGAACTGTAAGGGAGCTACTAATAATCGAAATAAAACCACATGAGCTAAATGTGGAGTACGATGTATATGCCCCATCTAGAGGACCCAATATACCCTGCCAGATGTATAGAGGCATACTGGCGTGATCACTAAAATGTAATGACCAACCGATGGGACTTATTCTATGAGGCACGTAGTTCTGGGATTTGAGGGTGAATGGCCCTAGTCCACTCGGTATTAAGCTTCTCCCAATTGAATAAGTAATTAACACTTTATGACTGAAATGTTGTAATACTGGATAGCTGAAAATACTAACATGCAAACTGAGAATGCAACATTAATATACTGATAATAATGCATTCGAAAACTAAGGCATGTTTATATATATAACTAAATTAACTGGCCTAGCATGTGTAATTCATTAACTAAAAAACTACATAACTAGGGTTCTGAGTTTATGCATGAACCAGGGAAATAATGATACTAAATTCATGATAATATGATTTGGATCATTCTAACAGCCTAAACCCAACAATTCTAACATTCAAGAAACCTAACTGTAGATACTATTAAGGGAATTGAGATTCTGACTGAAATCTAGGGACCTAATGGGTGAAAGGAACCCAATAGTAAAATCCCACACACCTGGTGATGAATTCCACGAAAAAATCTTTTGATTTCGAGGCTGGAACGGTTGGAACCTTCTTGCGTTCTTGAATTAGGGTTCTTGACCTCTTTCTCCTCTAACGCTCTAATTTTTTTAAGTTTTGAATGAATGATCTAACTTAGGTAAGTTCTAGTTATGTTTCTAGGCTAAAACTGATCAAAATCATGAAGTTTAGGGTTTAAACAACGTAGTTTAGGGGTCCAACGATTAAGGAAAAAACCAAAAGACCCCTAACTTAACTTTTGTCGGGGTCACCGATTGACGGGACCGACAGACCGTCGATTGACTGACGGTCCGTGCCATTCAACTGTCAGTCATGACTGGAGGCTAGAAATTTGGGGTCTCATCCACGGATATGGACCACGGTTCGTGGTCTGACCTACGGTCCGTGGGTCGACCGTTAGACAAAATATTTGTGCTGAGTCAGGGGATGGTTGCATATGCTAACCACGGACCACCAACACGGGTAGTGGGTCACCCTACGGTCCATGGGTTTCACCTGCAACTTCTGAAAATCTGCATTGAGGTGTGTTTTCGGATACGGGGTGTTACTAAAACTGATTTCTGCCTGAACAAAGTTCCAATGACATGCAAATATGATGAAATGCAAGTACAAGCTGAAGGAACACGATATTAAGACTGAAGCTACGCATGAATGACCGAAAAACTGAAGAGGACTATTACCTAAAAATGGAATGGAATCAGAAGGAAAGAGGTGAGGATACTTGGCCTTCATTGCTACTTTTGCTTCCTAAGTAGCTCCCTCTACGGACTGACCCCTCCACAAAACCTTGACTAACGCGATTTCTTTGTTTTTCAACCTCCTAAACTGATGGTCAAGAATCTCAATGGGTACATCCTCATAAGAGAGATTATCTTTCACGGCCATACTCTCTAATAGTGAAAGATGAAAGGTCAGATGGACTGCTGCTAATTCTGCTGGCAACTCTATCTCATAAGCCACTTTACCAGCCCTTTCCAAGATCTGGTAAGGACCTACGTATCTAGGACTGAGCTTCTCTTTCTTGCCAAATCCTATCACCCCTTTCATGGGTGACACTTTCAAGAAAACTCAATCATCAACTTGGAACTCTAATTCCCTTCTCCTTACATCTGCATAAGACTTTTGGCGACTCTAGGCAGTCTTAAGCCTATCTATATTAAGTTGCACTTTCTCCATAGCATCATGAACTGAATCTGACCCTATCAAGGCTACTTCACCTACTTCAAACCAACCAACTAGAGATCTACATCTACTCCCATACAATGCTTCATAAGGGGCCATTTGGATGCTGGAATGGTAACTATTATTGTAGGCGAACTCTATAAGAGGAAGGTGATCATCCTAACTACCCTTGAAATTGATCATGCAAGCTCTC
Organism: Solanum tuberosum; assembly: GCF_000226075.1. Taxonomy (NCBI): domain Eukaryota; kingdom Viridiplantae; phylum Streptophyta; class Magnoliopsida; order Solanales; family Solanaceae; genus Solanum; species Solanum tuberosum. The sequence continues at coordinate 437,511 of NW_006239259.1, read as the reverse complement.
AACATGTCCTCTAAGGTCTGAATTGTACGCGCTGCATGCCCATCTGTCTGTGGATGAAATGTTGTGCTAAGGTTAACCTGGGTACCAAGACCTTTCTGAAATGACTTCCAGAAATGAGAGGTAAACCAAGGACCTTTATCTGAGATGATAGACAAAGGAACCCCATGCAACCTAAATCTCTCATTAATGTAATGCTTGGCGTAGTCCTCCGCGGAATCTATAGTCTTAACCGCCAAAAAATGTGCTGACTTAGTAACTTTGTCAAAAATCACCCAAATGGAGTCATGCTGTCTGCGAGTACGAGGTAAACCTGTGATGAAGTCCATGTTGATCACTTCCCACTTCCAAGTAGGAATGTTGATATCTTGAGTCATAGCTCCTGGTTTCTAATGTTCTACTTTCACTTGCTGGCAATTAGGGTACTTACCCACGGAATCCGCTATATCATTTTTCATACCATTCCACCAAAAGACTTCTCGTAGATCACGGTACATCTTAGTGGCGCCTGGACGAATATAATATCTAGAGTTATGGGCTTCTGCAAGAATCTCCTGTCTCAACTCACCCTCCTTAGGAACACGTAATCGATTCATGATAGCGAAGCACACCATCTCCCTCTTGGGAAAAAACCTCAACTCTCTGCTGATGGACTGCACCTATTAGTTAAAGCAATATCGAATCAGTGTCTTGATTTTCCTTAACTTGCACTACCAATGAAGATTTTGACCGATTCTGAACTGTTACACCCCTATTTGTTATGCTCATAAGATGAACTCCTAGTCGAGCAAGTCTGTGAACGTCTTTTGCTAGCTCTTTTCTTTCTTACTCAACATGTGCTACACTACCCATATATACTCTGCTAAGAACATCTGCTACCACATTGGCCTTACCAGGATGGTAGTGCACACTCATATCATAATCCTTGAGGAACTCGAGCCATCTCCTCTGGCGAAGATTCAACTCTTTCTGGGTGAACACATAGTGAAGGTTTTTATGGTCTGTGAACATATCTACATGAACACCATACAAGTAATGTCTCCAAATCTTAAGTGCAAACACCGCTACTACAAGCTCGAGGTCATGAGTTGGATAGTTCTTCTCGTACACCTTAAGCTGTCTAGAAGCATAAATTATAACCTTACCTCGCTGCATCAACTCACAACCTAGGCCGACTCTGGATGCATCACAGTAGATAACATAATCGTCTGAACCCTATGGTAGAGTCAAAACAGGAGCTGTAGTCAACCTAATTTTCAGTTCTGCGAAGATTTACTCACAATCATCTGACCACTGAAACTTGACCTTTTTCTGAGTCAACTTAGTTAATGGACAGGCTATGGATGAAAATCCTTTCACGAACCTTTTGTGCTAACCTGCTAGACCCAAGAAACTTCTGATATCTGAAGGAGAGGTAGGTCTAGGCCATTGTTTCACTGCTTCTTTATTTTGTGAATCTACTTTGATCCCTTCGCTAGACATAATATGCCCAAGGAAAGCAATCGACTGCAACCAAAACTCACACTTGCTGAACTTAGCGAATAACTGGCGATATTTAAGAGTTTGCAGGACAACCCTCAAATGATTTGCATGTTCTTCCTCATTCCTAGAGTAAATGAGGATATTATCAATAAAGACGATAACAAACAAGTCCAAGTATTGCTTGAACACTGTGTTCATCAAGTCCATGAAAGCTGCAGGAGCATTGGTTAGTCCAAATGACATAACTACAAATTTATAATGACCATATCGAGTTCTGAAGACTATTTTCAGAATGTCACTATCTCTGACTATGAGTTGATGATAACCGGATCTGAGGTCTATCTTTGACAAATGACTAGCACCCTAAAGTTGGACAAACAATTCATCAATCCTGGGGATGGGATAATTATTCTTGATTGTGACCCTATTCAATTAACTAGAGTCAATGAACATTCTGAGAGATCCATTTTTCTTCTTCACGAACAACACTGGCGCACCCCATGGGGAAATACTGAGTCTGATGAAGCCCTTATCTAAATGGTCTTTCAACTGCTCTTTCAATTCCTTAAGCTCAACTGGAGCCATTCTGTAAGGAGGAATAGAAATGGGCTGGGTGAGGTCAACTCCAAAGTCTATTTCCCTTTTGGGAGGAACTCTGGGAAAATCTTCTCGAAACATTTCTAGGAACTCATTGACTACAGTAACTGACTCAAGAGTGGGGGTTTTGGAGCTAGAATCCTTAAAACGAACTAGATGATAGAAATAACACTTAGAGATAATCTTTCTGGCCTTAAGGTAGAAAATGAATCAACCCATAGGCGTTAAGCTACTACCCTTCCATTCTAAGATTGGTTCGTTTGGAAAATTGAAACAAACAATCCTAGTTCTACAATCGATTGAGGCATAACAAGAATGTAACCAATCCATGCCTACAATCACATCAAAGTCTACCATTTCTAACTCTACAAGATCTGCTGAGGTGACTTTCTGAGAGACTGTGATAGGGAAATTTTGTATACCCGTCTAACTATAACTAGGTCACCGACTGGATTAGAGACGGAGAAGGGTTCTGACAGAGTTTATGGACTAACACTAAATTTGACTGCTATATAAGGAGTTATAAAGGAAAGAGTAGCCCTCGGATCTAACAAAGCATAAACATCAAGGTCAAAGACTCGTAACGTACAAGTGACTACATCATGAGAATCTTCCTGATCCTGGCGAGCTTGGGGAGCATACAACCTATTTTGGCACTGACCGCCACCTATACCAGATGAGTTACCCTGCTGAGTCGGGTGACCCATTGGTGCTGCTAAAGAAGTGGACTGAGCTCTACCATTGTTACCTCCATGACCCTATTTAGAAGGAAACTCTTTCAACCTGTGACCAGACTAACCACACCCAAAGCATCCTTCTTTTCCTGCAAGTCACTCGCCCAGATGGTTATTACCATACTTTGGACAAGTTGGGTAGGTTCTGGTGCCTGCAAAAATTCCCTGAGACTTAGAGCCCGATGCTCTACCTTTCTGATCATTTCGGAAGTTGGAGGATGGAACACTAGCTGATGAAGGTGTTGGAGTTGAAGACTTCTGCTAAAACTGTGAGCAATTTCCACCACCCGATTTTTGTTGAGAATAATCATAGTTTCCTGTCCTAGCCTTCTTATTCTCCTTGGCCTGTTCCTTAAGCTTAACACCCTCAATCTGCTGAGCATGAGTGATGAGCCTAGATATGTTCATATCTTCAAGTAACAGGGCATTCCTACACTCTGTTTTCACAAGATCGAATACCTCATACATGAACTTGTTCATTTGAGCCTTGGAGTCAGCAACCATGTGAGGAGCATACCTGGAGAGTTGGGTCAACTTGAGTCCATACTCTTGGACCGTCATAGAACCATGCCTCAAATTCATAAACTCCTGAACTTTTGCCTCCCTCAACTCTCTTGGGAAAAACCTATCCACAAAGGTCTCACTAGAGCATTCCCAAGTGATACTGCATCTGTACCCCTGTTCTCCTTCCACTGAGTATACCATATATTAGCTACATCCTTAAGCTGGTAAGATGCGAACTGAACCCGATCATTCCAGTTACCTGCATGATACGTTCAAATTACACCTCCCTAAAGAAGTATAAGCGATCGTTGGCAAATAAAGAACCCAACTAGTACGTTGGGTCGATCCCACGACGAATATTGTTTAGACTTAAACTTAACTTACGATTATATTCGTTTAGTCAAATTATTTCTGAACAATGTAAGTAAAGGGGAGGGGGGGTTTGTGAAAGAAATAATTGATTGTTGTTAAGTGATAAGTTAGCAGGATTCTAACTTTGTTGTTATCAATGATTAAAAGTAACTAGGGTATATATGTTCCCTATAAGATCATAACGCGGTAATCCTAGTAATAGTAACCCTTTCCTAGTGTATCACATGCAAAGTGGTAAGTTATGTATCTCTAATTCCTTGGTCCGACAACTAGAGAATTTCACGGTTCATCTTGACTCCGTGTACTTGGCATACACTAAAGTAGGAACCTGAGAAAAACAAAAACAAAAGAAAAATGTAAAATTAGGAAATAATTGACTAAAGTTCAATAATGTAGTTAAACTTAATCTAAAAGCCAAATTCCCCGACAGCGGCGCCAAAATTTGATACGCTCAAATTACACCTCTCTAAAGAAGTATAAGCGATCGTTGTCAAATAAAGAACCCAATTAGTAGGTTGGGGTCGATCCCACGAGGTATATGGTTTAGACTTAAACTTAACTTACGATTATATTTGTTTAGTCAAACTATTTTCGAAACAATTAAGTAAAGGGGGAGTGGGGTTGTGAATCAAATAATTGATTGTTGTTAAGTGACAAGTGAGCAGGATTCCAACTTTGTTGTTATCAATGAGAAAAAGTAACTAGGGTATATGTGTTACCCATAAGCTTATAATGCGTCAATCCTAGTAATAGTAACCCTTTCCTAGTGTATCACATGCAAAGTGGTAAGTTATGTATCAGTAATTCCTTGGTCTGGCAACTAGAGAATTTCACCCCGCACCTTGGTTCAGTTACGTGTGTATAATTTACTAACCCTTACCTTTACCTCATATAAAACATCACATCAATGTATGGCTTAGTTTTCACCCTCGCACCAATTGACATTATACTATTAGATAGTATCACACTAGATTTATGTTGATAATTCTTTTCTTATTAACTACCTCTTTTGTCCGGCAAGTAGCAACAAGGCGGTTATAACTTTGGCCACAGTTAAAAAGACTTCTAAACGAAAGAAGTATCAATGCATGCAATAACACTATTCAAGAATTACTTAGTTACTATTCATACTTTGTTAATCACTCATGGTTCCCACAACCCTAGTTTTGGATTTAGTTACCCATAATAGCAAGAACACAATTCATATTTTTAGATGAAGAAATCATGAACTTACGTAATAAGAAGAAGAAACCCATAATCTCAACTTGAATTTCGTAGACAAAATTTTCAAAACGAACTTAGGACATCAAAAATTGCTAAAATTGCAAGTTAGTCTCCAAAGCCAAAAACTAGAACTAAAGTAATAAAGTCTAACCCCGAAAAATGAGGTTTACATTCCCTATATATATATATATATATATATAAATATATATATATATATATAAATGTCCCAAATAAAAAGGAAATGAAATCAGGAAATAAAGTTTCTAGATGCTATTTCGATCTACGACACTTACCTACGAACTGTGGACTGACCTTCGGTCCGTAGGTCCCTTCCGTGGTTTTGGACTTAGGCAATTTTTCGTAGCTCAAAATCTCTACCTCTCAGTTATAATCGACGACTCAGCAAGGAGTACCGTGGTTCGATCCATGGTTCGTGGATTCTCCTTCGTAGATCCATATTTAGACTTTTGAAATCATGTACTGGAACCCCCTTCTCTGAATCATTTGACAGAACTGCAGGACGGCCCGTAGGTCGACCCACGATCCGTCGTTTGCAATCGTGGTTCCACACTTGGTCAAGAATTCACTGATTTTGCTTCAAGTATTGCCTGTCCATCTACGCTCACCATCTACGGAACGTGACTGGACCTACAGTTCGTAGGTCACTTGCATAGATGCCCTTTTCTATACAATTCTTCAGTTGTGTCTCGATACTTTCACGTTTGAACTTATTTCCTACAAACATGATAAAAATACATTAATACCAATACAAAATGGCCCTAGACACACACAACTCCTAAGTGAAATGTATTAAAAATACCATAAACTCACGGTATATCACTGCATCACTCCAAAGATCATCTTGACCTCATCAGTGAAGCTATGGGGATCCTCACCAATTTGTGATCCTAAGAATTCAGGTGTATTCATCCTCACGAAATCACAAACTCTAGCTGTAACTTACCCAACATTAACATTTACCGAAACTGGAGCCCGCTGATTGTTCTAGTTCGTCACACTCTGAGCCAACAACTGGATACCGTTCCAAAATTCAGTATTCGAAACTTCCTGATCTGGGACTGGAGGAGCTGCGTTTGCATTCCTAGCATTCACATTTCTTACTTAAGCTCTACGAGGAGGCATGATCTGAACCGCAAAACGATGAATCAGAGCGAGGAATTAGATCATACCTTTCGCACGATAAGAGTAACAAGGAAATTAAAGCTTTTCCTAAATCACTTCATAGCCTCCTTCTCATTAGATGTGGTGCACTTCACACCCATGAAAGGGACTCCACTTAGTGCTGCTTTTCAGACATCTTAGGACTCTTAAACCTACTGCTCTGATACTAAGTTTGTCACGCCCCGAGGTTACCCCATGGACGCGAACACATGACCTAGTATCACGAGTGACCCCAAGCTTACCCTACTGGCATAGTCATAAGCATACTAAAGATAAACTGGAGCAATAAAACTGCGCGGAAGCTAAATCATCATGTAAACTGAAATGATGGAGAATACCCATATACTATTTGAATAAATGAAAACTGAGAGTTTGAGTACAAATGAAAAGTCGAACTCTAAGACTAAAGTTGAGACTAACTATGTCTGAAATAAGACTCTAAACTTACTAGAAGTGCTGGGACATGCCCCCAGCTAAATCTAGCAAAAACTGAACTAAAACTAAAAGAAAGAAGATAATCATGTCACTAGTCCTCGAAGAATGAGGACTCACTAATGCTCCTGAACTGAAGATCGGGAACCGATCTATGCGTGATCTGACAACTGAGGACCTGAACCTACATCACAAGAAGATGTAGCGCAGAGTATGCGTCTGTACTTGAAAGGTACTGAGCATGAATAATAGAATAAAGCTGAATAATAACATAAGTGAACAAGCAATAAAACAATGATATAATCTAAACATGATAAAGATACTGGAAATATTGAGCATTGCTAAACTGAATGCAATGACCAAGTTTATAACATGCTGAGACTGAATACTGAACCGTACTTATAACATGGTCAATGCAATAGAATCTGACTGAACGGTAACGAAGCTACTAATAACCGACATAATACCACATGAGCTAAATGTGGAGTCCGATGGATACGCCCTATCGAGAGGACCCAATATACCCTGTTAGAGGTATAGAGGCATGCTGGCATGATCACTAAAATGAAATTCCCAACATAGGGGACTTATCCTACGAGACACGTAGTTCTGGAACTTGAGGGTGACTGACCCTAGTCCACTCGGTATTAGGCTTCTCCCAATTGAATAAGTAATTAACACTTTATGACTGAAATGGTGTAATACTGGATAGCTCAAAATACTGACATGTAAACTGAGAATGCAACATTAATATATTGATAATAATACATTCAAAAATCGAGGCATGTTTATATATATAACTAAGTTAACTGTCCTAGCATGTATGTGTAATTCATGAACTAAAGAACTACATAGCTAGGTTTCTGAGTTTATGCATGAACCTTGGCAATAACGATACTGAATTCATGATAATACGATTTAGATCATTCTAACAGCTGAAACCCAACAATTCTAACATTCAAGAAACTCTTAGTCTAGATACTACTAAGGGAATTGAGATTCTAATTGAAATCTAGGGACCTAATGGGTGAAAGGAACCCACTAGTGAAATCATACGTACGTGGTGACGAATTCCACGGAGAAATCTTTCAATTTCAGGGCAGGAACTGATGGAACCTTGATGCGTTCTTGAACTAGGGTTCTTGGCCTCTTTCTCCTCCTACGCTCTAATTTTTCTAAGTTTTGAATGAATAATCTGACTTAGGTAAGTTCTAGTTATATTTCTAGGCTAAAACTGATCAAAACCACGTAGTTTAGGGGTACAACACATAAGGAAAAGACGAAAAGACCCCTGACTTAACTGTTGTCGGGGTCATCGATGGACGGAACTGACGGACCGTCGATTGACTGATGGTTCGTTCTGGTCAACCATCAGTCGTGATTGGAGGCTGGAAATTTGGGGTCTGATACATGGACGCGAATCACGGTACGTGGTCTGACTTATGATGTGTGGGTCCGGCCGTACCCTTAGACAAAAAAATTGGGTTGAGTCTGGGTAGGGTTGCAGATGCGAACCACGGAGCACCAGCACGGGCCGTGGGTGGCAACCTTGGGTTGCACCTGCAACTTCTGGAAATCTTCATTGTGGTCTATTTTCGGATTTGGGGTGTTACATTTATGAAAAGTTTTTCGTAATAAAGAGTTACGATTAACCCTTCGAGGTGGCCCAGTGGTTTGAGCTTGGGACTTCCATGTTGGAGGTCTCAAGTTCAAAACCCCTTGCCAGCGAAAACAAGGGTTCGCCTTCTGGGTCAAGCTCATTGCACCAGGCTTGCCTAGTGCAAGTTACCTCTCCTATGTGGTTTGCAAGCTATTGCATGGGAGCTGGGGTTTTACCCTGTGCACACCCAAAGGGTAACGGCTACGGGTTTCCCTTGTCATAAAAAAAATAAAGAGTTGCAATTAAACTAAAATGTCATCAATTCAAGTCATTAACAAGTAATATAGGGATTCTGGGGTTTGAAATCAACGTCATATAGGGCTAATTGTGTTCTTAATATTACTAAACATTCATGGATAGCCTGGGTCATCTTCAATGACACTAATCTTCTTTCGATCTCATAGCATTAGTTCGTGAAATCTCCTTTCAGTCTTATCTATGTGCATAAACAAATAGTCCACTACCTTACACTATTCTCTCTTTCAAGCAGAATTAGAGCAAATAGATCCGAACCATTTTCTCTTCTTTTTTTCAAGCAAACTGTAGACATCGAACCTAACTTGTATGTATCGAACTATTATCCAACTAATAAATCTCTCTTGCATATCAACCAGAGATCATACGTAAGATTAAGCTTGAAACCTTAACCCATAAGTTAGCCCCATGCTAATTAGTCCAAATCCATGGATGACCAATAAGAGAACATAGCAAAATACAACATCTATTACATTAAATCGACACCCAAACCCATTAGACTTTGGAGTTTAGCTACCCATCATAAAGTGTAAAGAAATTATACCTATGATGAAGGCAGCCATGGTTGATATGAAATTAAGAAATTATAAGTAACACCCACTTTGATTCAACTTTAAATTGTCAATTTCAGGAGAAAAGTTGAAAACGCCAAAACTAAAGATGTTTTTCACAAGGTAAAATATTTCTCTCTTTAGAAAGGAAAACTCTCAGCTGAAGACTAACTACAAATTCCCTTTTCGAAAACTAAACTAAAACACTCTATTTTTGCTCTTTCCTTTGGTATATTTATAGTTTTCCAAATTTCCCCCAAAATTCACTGTGTGCCCACCTCGGTGACATTAGTTAGGCTTGCCAATTTAATTCGGTGGATTGTCGTTTGCTTCTTAGATCGTCTTTCTCTTGCGTTAGGTTTTAGGTGTTTGAACCTCAGCTAACGAGCTCGTTTGAGTCTGCATTTCACATTAGGATAATCTCTGAGTACCACATTTGTTCGCCATTTACGCCTTCAATTTTCCTCAAAGTGCTGTCACCTTTGGCAATGGTCAGCATGTTAGCCCTTTACGTTCGATGAGTCACCTTTCCTTTTTAATTTTTCCTTCCTGCCTCAATTAATTCAAGTTTTAAGCAATGTCACTTTGGGCGAGGCCATTTCAGTTGGGCGATCCATCCTTGTTGTTAGGCAATCTACGATGTGGACTTTCCACTTTTTTCCATGCTTTTTTTTTCTTTCTTCTAAATATTCATCCTTGCCTTCATAGCTACAAATCATCAAAGTATCTTTATAATAGGATATAATTAGGCATTAAGGATACTAATTGTTGAACTAAATATGCATCAAATGAGTGTAAAGCTATCACTCAATAGGGATGTAGATTATCCATAGGCTGGTTTGAGGCTAGTGATGTGAAACCTTTGGGTGTTGATTTGGTTGGGGAAGCTCAAGAAAGGGTGAGGGGTAATCATACTAAGTTATTAGCATCCCATAGTAGGCAGAAGAAGTACGTGTGTCACAAGCTAAGGGACATACAATTTTAGGTTGGTGATCAGGTTCTATTGAAGGTATCACTCATGAAGGATTCATGAGGTTTAGAAAATGGGGAAGCTTAGACCTCGCTACATTTGTCTATTTCAGATTCTTGACGTTTTGGGGCCAGTGGCTTATAGGTTAGCATTGTTGCCCAACCTGCTGTGTAGAATTCATCCAGTATTTCATGTGTTTATACTAGAAATGTACCATGGGAATGTGGATTATATGATCAAGTGGAACTCAATAGTTTTAAACAAGGAATTATAGTATGAAGAAGAAAGGATAGTGATTCTTGATAGAGATGTTTTGAAGTTGAGGAAAAAGGAGATCAAATCAGTAAAGGTCTTGTGGAAACATTGTCCAATTAAGGAGGCTACTTGGGAGATAGAGAGGGACATATGAGAGAAGTACCCTCACTTGTTTGGGATTCAGGTACTATCTTCTTTCTATTTCTAGCCCAGCTTTTCTTGTTTGACCACTCAGGGATAAGTGATGGGTAAGTTGGTATCTATTGTAATGAATCATCCCGGTTGTTATGACTAGGCCAATGGCGAAATAAATTAGGCAAGAAAGTGTCCAGTTAGTACCCTAAATATTTTAGGCTAGGCTAGCGTCAGACAGAATCAAAGCGAGGTGAGTTCTAGGGTCATCCTAGAATGGGTAGAGTGATATGTGTAGGCTTGGATTATATTAAGCGTAGCTAATACATTAGGGAACCCATGGGGCTTCACATAAATGAATTCAGGTGAGTATAATTCCTAAAAACAAATTTATCATGTAGGGGATAATTTGCAACGTCAGAGGAAGAAGGTATTATATGAAAAATGAGATTTTCAAGGATTTCCAAGTCTCTAAAGTATTTGCAATCCAATATAGTTGGCCTCCGACCGCTGTAGTGGGAGTGTGCAAGCGCTATAACGGGCTGACACCGACTATGGTGCGGTCACTATAGTGGGCTGGGACACTATAGTGGGGTAAGTCAGGTATTTTATGCATAAAAAGTTTCAAAACCTCCTATCTTCTACATTAATGTTTTTGGAATTGAGAAAGACAAATTATGGCGATTCATACTTGATTTTCCATGAAACTCATCTGTAAAGGTAAGTTCATTACTCCCCAATCTTGTAAATTGATTCTTAAGCCTCATAATCTAGGATATTACTCGTGGGGGAGGTCTTTGACTGGTATTAATGGTGGAAAAAGCCCTAGATTATGTAGAATTATCATGAATTGGCATGGGGTTAGGATTTGGTTATAATCCGAGTATATTGAGGCCATTTTAAATTAATTATTATATGCATTGTAGTTTTAGACCAACACCAAGCCAAGGTGCTGAACAAGGGGAAAATTTGAGTTCTTTAGAGTTTCCAAGGGGCTTGATTCGAGGTAAGTGATGGCTGTATATTTTCCAGTTTATGTATGGATGCATGTTTATTTCTTTATAGTTTTATTCGTGCAATCCATGTTGGAGAAAATACCGGAAAGGAGATGAAATGATATCATGTTGATAGTCTCCGAGAATACTAAACCAAAATTTGACCTTGAAAATTTCTGTAGTCTGGTGCCACAGAAGCTTTCTATGTCATGTAGAAGTATCTATGGAGCGTAGATGGGTTCGTGGAACTAGGCCTTTGAAAGTTGGTTCTCAGGTCTAAGTTTCACGGACTAGACTATGGATTGTTGAAGTTCCTAGGGTCATAGAAAGGCCTCGTGAAAACCATGTCCTAAAAAACCCTAGTAAGCTTTCTATGATTGAGAAGGACGGCCCATCAAAGTTCCTACGAGCTGTATAAAGGATCTGTCGACCCCAATTTTAGAGATCCAGAACCCAATATGTTTTCTACGAGAAACTTACAGTTCATAGAATTTTCTACAAATCGTAGATAGCCTTCTGTAGATGACTTTTGTCAGTTTCTAAGACGGTTTATTTTTTGTTCTTTCCCACCCTTTATAAACCTATACCCCGACCTTTCTGCACCTAATTAAGGTCACAAGAAACCCCTAGCACAAAGTTCAGTTGAAAGCTCCCTTAGCGATTAAGTTTCACTATAAGATTCAACTTAAGTCAAGTTCAAACAATCATATATGTCATATAATTATGAATTATTTGTCCCATAACCTATGAAATTAAAGGTCTACGAGTCCTCCTTCAATGCCACCAAGATTGCTCCATTTCAAGTTTGGAATAAAATGTTATGCATGTTTTAGTACAGCCATGTAAGACAGTCGAAGTTCACAGATGACGTGACAGACGGTGGAGTGTTCCACAGATCGTTGAGCCATGTGTGATGGGTTGTTGCAATTATTTTTTAGGAACTTCCTTGTCATGACCCGGGAGCACCCCCAAGTCGTAACAAGGCGTACTCGACCCCGAAGGGGTCTTATACAAGTCACATAGTCATTCATTGCATTCAATAATGAAAATAGTGCGGAATAATAAAAAACTTATTTACATCCACACATTTAAACTTTTTAAAACAACTTTAAAAACACACAGCGGAAGTCTAAGTCTCACATGGCCATCTTAGACACA
>NW_006239259.1:405726-423196 GCF_000226075.1 Solanum tuberosum | reverse complement strand
TATATTGGGATTTATATTTTTTATATTTCCCTGGTCTCCTATATTTCTTTTTATAATAATTATCATTGCATCCAAACTGGGGTGCTATCTTATCTTTACAACATGCTAGATTTCTAATTATTGATTTCTCCATTTTTATTTCTTCCCTATATTTTTCACATATTTCTGAATACCATTTTTGTAAATATCTCATTCTTGCTCCAAGTGTATCTTGTAATCCTGCTTCATTCCAATCTTTTATAATTTTAGAACTAAATGGTTCCGGTAATTTTGTAAAATACAATTTTCTTATTTCCTTAGCCTCTTCTACTTCATAAGTTCCTTTATAATAATATTCTCTAAATACACATGTATATTCGTCTATGTAACACATATTACATATAGCTAATTTTAACATTAAATTCCTATTCAACTGTTTTTCTTTATATTTATTTAGGCGGGTGAACAGTAACCACGCCTACTGGAAATTGCCTTTTCCTGCCGAACAGATTTTACGAAAATGGGCATAACTTCTTCGTCCGAACTCCGAATGAGGTGAAACGAAGTGATTTAGGTAGATAACTCAAAGGTCTTTCCATGGATATATTATTGGCCACCCAAATAATTTGTGTGCTAGGATATATGACCCTCCAAAGTAGACCCTCGAAAAAGGCTTCACTTGGAAATTTCGGATTTTGATATGGTTGCTCTACAATTTGGGTTAGACCCATTTCCCACTCAATTTGACCCCCTAAACAAGAATATGAAGTCGGATTTTCGAAAAACGAAACGGATCTTTTTATATACAGCTAAACAAGTTTCCGGTAACTTCCGAAGCACATTTTTAAGAACTTTTTGGGTCAAATTCAAATATAATTATTTCATTAAGTTCTCGACTCCAAACTCACATGTGAGGCTCTAGTTTCACTCTATCATTTTCCGAGTCGTTACATTCCTGCATGCATTCCAAGGTTATTTATGTCCTTTCCGAAGATTTTTAACCTTATACTCTGTTTTTTTTAGTTTTTTAACTGAGTATATCATTCAACTAACTAGTTTTCCTCTCAAAATATTCGATCCAAATGTTCAAGTATCTAGAAATTCTGACAAAACTCACTTAGGGTTCCTATTCTCCATCAAAAACCCTAAAAACTTCCACGCCAAAAATTTAAGATACAAAGAGAAACTTTCCGTCCAAGGTTTTCCCATGTTCTTCCACTCTAGGAACTTCATAAAAGAGTTTTTACTCTCAAGATCAAGCCTTAAGATTTTAAGCTCAAGATAAGTCAAGTCTCCACCAAAGATTGCGTTCTAAAATCTTCATAATCAGGTATGTAACACTATCATAGTATTGGACTATTTTGTCCTCACGCCCTACATCTACTTTCAAATCAGTAAAAGAGTAATCTAGGGTTCTATTCTTAGATTTGAGTATTCTTGAGATGAGTTGATGTTGGGTTATGAGTTCTTGAGTTCCTAATTATTGAATTTCTATTCCTAATTATTTAATTTTTGTATATTTTGCATTGAGATTTATTGAGTTGTTTTTTCATGCCTATTCTTTAGCATGAAACCTATCCCTGAGTATTTCTTGAGTTCTTATTAAGAATCTTTTAAACAAACTTAAATGTTTTAAACTAACTTTTGAGAAAGCAAAGAGGAGTCTTGAGAAAGAGTTTGAAAAATGATTTGAGAAAGAGTAAGGGAACTAAGTAGTCCCAAATGTATCATTTTGTTACATTGAGAAAGAGAAACTTTGATTTCTAAATGAGTTCAGATATACTTCAGAGAATTACCTCTTTTAAGAGGTTATTTTGAGTAATTACCTTAAAATAGAGAAAGAGTATGTTTTATACATTTGAGCCTGAGTATATATAATTTATTGGGAGTAGTATTGAGCACCGATATTGGGATAAGTTCAGACAACTCAAAATCCCCATAAACAATGTTTGCCAACATGGGTAAATGATCATACTCTTTAAATGAATCCTTATTGCTTAGTGGATCCACTTAGTTGACAGAGTATATACCCCCAACACCGGTATAGGATAGATTTGGCACCGTGAGCGAGACATTGTATCATCACGTAACTCATAGTGATGGTTGTCGATTAGAGAATATCATAAATAGAGTTAAACGTGTATTTTTATTATATCACTTAATATGGTGAGTTCAGAGATGAGTAAGCACTTTTGTAATTTTTTTATGATTTCACTTCTTTCTTTCTTTACATTCAGTTGAGTATATATCTATATCAATTCTAGTCCTTTCATTCAATTATTTGTTATTCTGTTATATTACATACTAGTAGCTTGCTTAAGTGTAGCCAAGCGACCTTTGGCTAAAGAAATTCAGACCGTAGAGTCTAAGTTCATGCAATTGGGCATCTCAGAAAGAGGTGGGGTGCTAGCTAGTATTGAGGTAAGGGCCACATTCATTGAGGAGATCAAGACCAAACAATTTAAAGATGAGAATTTGGAAGAACTTAGAAAGAAGACTGCGATGGGTAAGGCACAAGAGGCCACTCTTGATGCGGAGGGTGTGCTAAATTTCAAGGGGAGAATATGTGTTCCTAGAGAAGATGACTTTATTGAGAAATTGTTGGCAGTCTCATGGTTCGCGATATTCTATTCATCCGAGTGTGACCAAGATGTATAGAGATCTGAAGCGAATTTATTGGTGGGCGGGGATGAAGAAAGACATAGCGGAGTTTGTAGCGAAGTGTAAAAATTTTCAACAAGTGGAATATGAACATCAAAGGCTTGCTTACTTCAAAGAATGCCAATTCCGGGATGGAAGTGGGAAAGAATAGCCATGGATTTTGTGGTTGGGCTTCCCAAAACTTTGGGAAAGTTTGATTCTATTTGGGTAGTGGTTGATAGATTAACTAAGTCAATCCATTTTATTCCGGTAAAAATAGATTACAATGCTGAACAATTGGCTAAAGTTTATGTGAAAAAGACAGTGAGGTTGCACGGGTACCCCTTTCTATCATTTCAGACCGTGGTACCCAATTCACATCCAAGTTTTGGAGGAAGTTGCATGATGAATTGGGCACACAACTCACTTTTAGTACAACCTTTCATCCATAGACAGATGGAAAATCGGAGAGGATTATTCAAATGTTGAAGATATGTTGAGAGCATGTATGATTGATTTTGGAGGACATTGGGATAAGTTCTTACCTTTGTGTGAATTTTCTTATAACAATAGTTATCACTTTAGCATTGATATGGCACCATTCGAGCCACTCTATGGGAGGGGATGTAGATCACCCATAGGATGGTTTGAGGTTGTAGATGTGAAACCGTTGGGGGTTGATTTAGTGTAGGATGCTCAAGATAAGGTTAGGAGTATTCAAGCTAAGCTTTTAGCATCCTAATGTAGACAAAAGAAGTATGCGGATCATAAGGTAAGAGACATGGCGTTTCAATCCGGTGAACATGTTCTTCTTAAGGTATCACCTATGAAAGGGATGATGAGGTTTGGTAAGAAAGGGTAAGCTAAGTCCTAGATACATTGGTCCATTTGAAATTCATAAATGTGTGGGACAGGTGGTGTATAGATTGGCTTTACCTCCTAATTTATCAAGTGTTCATCCGGTATTTCATGTATCTATGTTGAAGAGGTATCATTTTGACGGGGATTATATCATTAAATGAGACTCAATTGTGTTAGACAAGGACCTCCAATATTAGAAGGAACCGATTGCAATTCTTGATCGTGATGTGCGCAGGTTGAGGACCAAGGAGATTACGTCCGTGAAAGTTCAATGGAAACATCGTCCAATTGAGGAAGCTACTTGGGAAATCGAGAGGGATATGCGAGACAAGTATCCCCAATTGTTCGTTGATTCAGGTACTACTTCATTCTTTCCTTAGCTTATTTTTCCATAGTTTGTCTCTTGGGGACGAGTGATGGGTAAATTGGTATCTATTGTAACGACCTGTTCCCGTCGTTATAAAAAAGCCAATTGGGGGAAATTTGGGGCCGGAAAACATTTTCGTAGTATTTGAATTATCCCAACCTAGTCCAGATTTGCACGAAATCAGAGACTTTGAGGTGTGGGGAAATCTGGTAACAATCAGGTGAATCATTTATGATTTTGATTACATGAGTAATTAGATAACTCATTAAGGAATTCGTATGACTTTACCGAATTGAATTTGGGCGAGTAGAACTTTCAGAATCGATCATCGCGTAAAGGGTATTTACTGAGCATCGTGGGTTAGAGATGTGTTGTGAAATGGAAATTTTGGAATTCTTGAAATAGCTCTCTATTTCGTTTTGGCCGCTTTGGCAGGGACTTTTGCCACTTTTGACGTCGCCATTGTGGCGGGGTGGTGGCCGCTGTGGTGGGCCCGACGCTAATTAAAGTTGTTAATTAACCCCTAAACGACCTCATTATGCACTTTTCAACTTTTTGATCTAAGGAACGACTCCCAGGCGACTCATACTGGTTATTCACCATTCTTAAGGCTAAAGGTAAGCTTATCACTCCCCGAATCCATTTTTCTATCCGTAGAACATAATAGAATGGGTGAATATTGATGGGGGAGGGTTTTACAACCCTAAATTGGATAATTGGGATTATGGGTTTGACCTAGGGTTCATAGAATTGTTAGTAAATCTGGGTAATTAATGATTGTTTATTGATTCCCGTATTATAGATTGTTTGTAGACCAAGAACAAGCGGAACGGATCCGAAAAGGGAAGGATCAAGTTTCTTAGGGTTTCAATCTTGTTTCGAGGTAGGTGATGGTTGTGATTATATGATTGTGTGATGTATGCTTGTTCTTGCTTCATTATGATACTTGTATATTTATGAATGTTGCAATGTTGATCACACTTTTTGTAAATGAGAAAGATAATTCATGAATACCATGAAATCATGACTTAAATGTATGATCTTGATGATATACTTGTGATTGTGATTATAGTGTGTGAATGGGATCAGTTGCCACGTTACGGCATAACTAACTTGGATCGGTTGCCACGTTTCGGCATAAAAAAGGGATCAGTTGCCACATTTCGGCATAAATATGGGATCGGTTTCCACGTTCCGGCATGCTATCTGTTTGGGTTTAGGTTCCATGAGAGGACCAATGATATGATATAAAATTTGAAACTGATCGTTGTTCGTAAATATTGATAATGTTGTATATGTTGATATATATGCATGTGATTATATTGTTGTTTGACTTGTTTATGTTGCACTAGTGGGATAGCAGCCTGATCTTACCCGTACACTGTGGTTGTGTACTGATTCTGCACTTGCTCTTATTTTTGTTGAGTAAAGGGCCTCTTCAAGCGGCTACTGACAAACCTCTCTTAGGAGATCATTGATCGTTGCTTTGAATTCAAGGGTGAGGCAATTCTTTCGGGCAGCCATGGAATTCTCTTTCGTCTATGTCCACCATTTCCGGACTTAGACATTTGTTTTAGTTAGTTGATTAGGTCATTTGTTGGAGTTCTATCCCTTTCTTGTTTACACTTGGTTTATTGTTACAATGTTTTGGTACATTGACTTTCAGGTTCTAGGTTATTCTTCCGCATTGTTAGTTATTATAGTTAGACTTTTGTTAGAGTTTATGGGAACTCTATTTTTATTTCCTTAGTGTTTGATTTAAATGCCTTAGTTTTTAGATTATTTGCTTGGTTTGGGTTGTAGTAGTGGTTCTCCCTCCGGAGTGTTAGTGTGGGTGCCAATCACGACAGTCTGTGTCGTGACAGAGATAAGCTAAGAGATCCGAAGAGAATGAAAGCAAGAAGTAAAAGGATGAAGATGATCTTTTCGAGGAGGAAATGTCTCAAAACCAACAACAACAAGATTATATTAGTGGTATTATATCACTCACATAGATTCATAGTATTGATAATTTTAATTCTTTAAATGTGAAGATAGATGCAGATTCTAATATATAAATATGAATTTCAAAGTATTCACATTGATAGTTTATAATTATGTATCTATCACTAAAAGTACACATTGAAGGGAAAACAAAAAAAGACCAAGATGGTCCTCTTAAGAAGACACTATCCAATAAACAAATGCAAAAAGTTATTCCTAGTATGTAATTTATTTATAAATTCTACATATTATAATTGACTTATACAATTAATTTATTTATTTTTTCTCATTTGGTCATTCGTGGTATTCAGGTGAGTTGGGAATCTGGTGAAGATAGCCCATTGAATAAGTCTAATCGTATATTGATGGACAATAATATTAATTCTTGCAAGGTGATTGAGGAACAGTTATGCCTATTTATATGATTCTTTTATTAAGCACGTTCATTATATTTCATAATTTATTTATTTTATTTCAGTCATTTATAAAAGAAACAAAGTGGATTTATGGAGTTGGAAAATGATAAATTTAAAGAACGCAAGAAAAGCAACACAAGAAATGATCAAAATGATTCTTCTGAGGAGGAACTACCTGACCAACAACAAGAAGAACACACTGATGGTACTGAGAAATTTTAAATCAACGACCGCAAGGAAATTGAAATCCTTAGACCTAAATGGCACACAACATAGTAGTAACCTAAATTGTAGTCACTAGATTGAAGCTCGAGTTCAAATTTTTTAACATATAATTTATGTCACGTGTATCATGCAATCTGTCAAGAACCAACTTCCCGAGTCATGATGGCACCCACTAAAATCCACCAGTAGGTAAGTTGTCCTGCACGAGTGGACAACAATAAGTCGTCTCAAAGGCAAAATATAAGCTAACATATATACATAAGGAGACATGCTGATCCAGGATGCTAAGTTATCACCCTCTTCTTAGATATTCACAAGCTGTAAAAATGGCATGAATGATCAATGCTGGTAGCTGGTACTAGGACTTGCATCACGAGAAGTTGCATAAAGTAGCATAAGAACAAAAAAAAGGTACTTAGTAGGCATTATAGGATGAATGAGCCAGAAAGGTAAAAACAATATGATAAGATAGAATCTAGACACAAGCAGAGGTCAAAGAAGATATGAAAAAAAGGCACACAAGAAAGGTGAATGTAAATCTAAGTACAACTAAACTAAACCTAACTGGACCCCATAATCCCAGAAGGTAAACTCGTGTGCAAGTTTAAATAAAATCCGAACGGACCCCATAATCCCGACATGTACACATAATAGCTAAGTCTACAAGAAAGAAGAGTAACCCATATCTGAATCCAAGTACATCAGTCGGGCTCCCAACCCAAGTAACCAAGAACAAGTCAACTCCCAGCCCATCTAGAATAAGTGACAATAAACCCAGGCTGTCCAGCAAAACTGTCCACTCCTAACGGCGTAAGCCTCCAGCTAGCAAGAATGCCCGGGGGTGTATCGACTCCGTAGAGGATCTCAGATGTCATGGCCTCCTAGCCATCCAGTCCATTCCTAGGGGCGTAAGCTGTCTAGCTAGCAAGAATGGCCCAGGGGCGTATCGGCTCCAAAGAAGATCCTTAGTAGGCCCCAAGCCACCATGGATCGGTGTCCACTCTCAAGGATATCAGAAAAGGCTCCAATCTTGAAGTACTCCAATCTCGAGAAAGCACATAACCTTCAATAATGCATCAAAGTAGCATAATTAGGGTGAGAAGACAAAAGGGTTAACAAGCTGCACAAATGTCTAGATTAAGGCTCATACTATTAGACCCATGTCTACTATTCTAGTCTGTAAGGACCTAGTCCGTCCATACGACTTCGGAGAAATGCTAAAGTCACAAGGTTAACGGTACTAAGGGAACCCTAGTCTATCCTAGACTAAGGCCAAACATTCTTCAAGAAACACGTAGTAAAACAAGTAAATCACATAACAATCTTCAACATACATACGACCCCCAACTAACACGGTATTACCCTCAAATTAGTACTAATCAATAATAAATCATGGTTTCTAAGAAGAAAACCATGAATAACTAGGTACCTGCCACCAATTCACACTAATCATCATTGTTTCACATATTCATGCTCAATATAATTAGAAGAGAAGTCGTAGCCTACCAATAGGCCAACCACGCGCTAGATCACAAGACTGGAGCTTTTCTATTTTGAATGGCCTCTTCACGTTCCCATGCTATCAAGAATAGTATCACAATGTCAATTTGCTCATAGAGACACTAAAATCACCCAAAATGAAGGCATACCAATTTTAGAGTCAAACAGAAATCATGGGATCTGTGCCGAAAATTCCAAAATTGACTTTGTCAAATGGTTCTAAACTATGCCTTGAACTTATGTTCCAAAATGAACACAATTCGCACCCTAAATCAGTGGAAACAACAACAGGCAATAAAAAGCCAATTTTAAGCTAAAAGAAGAAAAACCAGCAACTTCCAGGCAATATTCAACTCAAATGGAAGTTCACCGATACAATCTAATTACTTAACCACGTAGCCCCGACAATTACAGGCACATAGGACTTCGAATTACCAAAATCAGAATTTGAAAGGAAGAGAAATCGCAAAACAACCAACAGGATCCAAGGTTGGTCGCGACTCAGCCTTAAATAGAGAGGCCACGAGGTGGCCTTCTCGACCGCGAAGCCATGCCTTGTCGTTGGGTGCGATCGTGGCAGTGCACATGTTAATGCGAGGCCAGTCGGCTGCTTGCGAATGTGGCAGCCCACACGCGAATGCGCACGCCTAGGAATCAGCCGCTCCGAACGCGAGGTTATCTCAGTTGGCACTAAAGTGCAAGGCCTCCAATCTTTCACGGGGTGCCCACGATTCGTTTAGAACCCCGTGCGTGCAAACAGACTGTGCTACCTAATTGTATTCAGCATTGCGGACTCAACAGAACCATCAAAACTTCCATGTGAGATCATCTCAATCACAAGAGGGTACCACATCCTATTTCTATTTCAAGCCAAAATTAACGATGGGCCTCAGAATTAGCCCGGAAGCGGCCTCAAGACCTAAACGAAGGGTCATTTTAAACCAAACTCAACATCCCGAAGCTAATTGCAATAAAAAATTCTCATCCAAGCTCGTTCACTCATAATCTTGACTAAAGTCAAATTTAGGCCTCAACTCGAAAGTTAAAATGCCTAATCGCATAGACTGGCACTGAAAGCTTTGGGAGTCGTACTGACTATGTTACTATTCTAAAATAACCCTTCTAGAGCTGATAAAATCGATAGAATTTGATGTTGCGGTCATCTTCCTGAACTCCTAATAAAAAATGACCATTCAAGGTTCATAATTTGCAAAACACTAAAACTCGCATAAGAACTAAACGAATGACCAGGTACCAAACTATTTGTCCCATCAACTCATAAATGAGTTGGGATCACTACACGAAAGCTCCAAACAAAGAGCATGCGGAATAACACATAAATGACCTGCAAGTCATTACAACATCCACTACTAAAAATTACGTTTGTCCGTGAAAGTAAGAGTCAAGAATATCTGAAGGCTCGAACAACCTAGGAAACTAGTCCCGCATATCATGATTGGTCTCCCAAATTGCCTCATTATCTAGATGATTCCTCCAACTTACCTTAACTACATGAATGTCTCTCGAGTGTAATCGTCGCACATCTCTGGCTAGAATGGGAAATGGTGCCTCCATGAAGGTCAAAAAGTCATCCAACTCTACTACATCATAATGAAACACATGACACTCATCAGGAACATATCAGCGCATCATTGAAACATGAAAGATTGGGTGGATAGATGAGAACATCGAAGACAAAGTTAACTCATAAGCAACCTCTACAACTAATCAGATGATCTCAAAAGGCCCAATATATCTGGGCTAAGCTTGTCCTGCCTCCCCAATCTCATAATGCCCCTTCACGGGTGATACATGGAAGAAAAATCTATCATCAACTAAAAACCTCAAAGGCATTGAGCCGCCTATGATCTGTATAAATCCTATGCCTAATCTGAATTGTTTGAACTCTATCCTGAATCACTCTCACCTTCTCCAAAGCCTCCTAAATCAAGTCTGTACCACCAGGGCTAGGCTCTGTAGACCCCAACTATCCAATCGGAGGCGACAACCCCTACCATATATGGCCTCAAACGGGACATCTAAATGCTAGAATGTAGATGTTGTTATACACAAAGTCCGCCAAAGGGCAAGAACTGGTCCTAGTGACCTTCAAACTCTAAAACATAAGCACACAACAAATCCTCAAGAGTGTGGATAGTACGCTCCGATCGACCATCAATATGCGGGTGGAAAGTTGTGCGAAGATCAGCACAAGTGCCTAACTCATCCTGAAAAGTCCTCCAGAAGCTAGAAGTGAACTGAGCACCCCGATATGTTATAATGGAGATCGGCACACCATAAAGATTAACCACCTCACGAATGTAGATACGGGCTAACCTCTCGGCATTGAATAAAGACTAAACAGGTAGGAAGTCTTTTAACTTGGTCAATCAATCACAGATGACCAAAATAATGTCAACACATTCAAGGCAAACTTGCCACAAAGATTATAGTGATGTGATCTCACTTCTACTCTAGAATGGGAAATATCTAAAACTCACCACCAGGCCTCAAACACTCGTCCATCACATGCTAGCAACTCAGGAATGGGACATAAAGTGTGTAATATATGTTCTTATACCAGCCCACCAATAATGTTGCCTTAAGACACAATAGATCTTCGCAGTGCATGGATGAATAGAATACCTAGAATTGTGGGCCTCACGAAGTATCAGTTGAATCAAACCCCTAACTCTCTGAACACAAGTATAGCCTGCAAATCATAAAACCTTATCTAAATCCAAGGTGACCTGACTGATATAACCTACTAACACTCAATCTTGAAGTGTCATTGCGGCATTATCCTCAAATTGATGGCTATAGATCGGATCAAATAAGGACGATTGAACTCCCACATAGGCGAAAACACGCCTAGAATATAAAACATCCAACTGAACCATCTCATTAGCTAAGGACTGAATGTCTAATTCAAAAGGTCACATGGTAGTAGATAAAAAGGCTAGACTACCATAATCACTTCCTTCCTACTCAATGCGTCTGCTACCACATTCACCGTGCCTGGATGGTAGAGAATAGATATGTCATAGTCTTTTAGAAGCTCAATCTAGTGAAGCTACCTTAAATTTAGGTCCTTTTTGCTCATAATATACTGAGATAAGTGTAGATCTGACGACAAACTCCATACAAGTAGTGGATCCAAAACTTAAGTGCAAAAACTACCACCGCCAACTCCAAGTCATCGGTGGGTTAGTTGCACTCATGGAGCCTAATTTGTATTGACACATAAGCAATAAACCGACCTTGATATATCAAAGAACAAACCAAAACAATGTCGGGTGTTTCAGAATAGACCGTCAAGCCGTCGTCCTCAACTCGAAGAGTAAATACATAAGCGGTAGTCAGTAACTCTTTAGCTTCCATGAACTCAACTCACACTCCTCAAACCACCCAAAAAGAACATCTAGGCGAGTTAACTAGGTCAAAGGTGGAGCAATGGTGGAGAAACATGCCACAAACCGTTTGTAGTAGCCTGCAAAACTGACAAAGCTCCGAACATCAGTAACCAAATTAGGCCTAGCCCAATCACGAATAGCATCAATATTTACTGGATCTACCATGATGCCATCCTTGGACACCACGTCCCCCAAGAACTCTACAGACTCTAGCAAAAACTCACTTCGAGAACTTGGCATAAAGCCGCTGATCTTTCAGAGTGTGGAACACAATCCTCATATGATTCTCATGATCACTCCTACTTTACGAGTTTACCGGAATTTCATCTATGAACATAATGACGAACAAATAAAGATACGACCTAAACACCCGCATCATCAAGTCCATGAAGGCAGTAGGGGCATTAGTCATCTTAAAAGACATTACTAGGAACTCATAATGGCTACTAGTCTTAAATGTGGTCTTAGGGATGTCTGTTGCCCTAATCCTCAGTTGATGGTAAGTAGACCTCAAATGAATCTTTGAATACACTGTGGCATCCTGAAGTTGGTCAAATACATCATCAATCCTATGCATGTGATAGTAGTTCTTCACTTTCACCTTATTCATCTGCCTATAATCAATACACATATGCATTGTATCATCTTTATTCTTCACCAAGAGAACGGGAGTTCCCCAAGGGAATACACTAGGCCTGATGCATCCCTTACCCAATGTATTTTGAAGCTGAACGTTGAGTTGTATAAAATCCATCCAATATGAAAAAATGGAAATAGGTTCAGTACCTAGATCAAGCTAAATTGGAAAATCAATATCACGGTCTAGGGGTAGGCTTGGTAGGTCGGTAGGGAACACATCTATAAAACGATGGATGACTGGAATTGACTCAACTGGAGGGACCTCCTTACTCACATTATGCATATAGGCCAAATAGGACAAACATTTGCTAACCATTAGCCTTCGAGCTTGAATAAAAGAGATAATTTTAATAGATGTGTAGCTAATAGAGCCCTACCACACCATCATGGGAAAATGAGGCATCACTAAGGTAGAGGTCTTAGAGAAGTAATCTAAAACTGCATAGTAGGGGGATAACCAGTTCATGCAAAGAATCACATCAAAATCAAGCATAACTAACAATATAAGGTCAGCCTGGGTGTCACACACCTGGATAGCAACTAAGCATGATAGAAACAGTTGATCCACTATTCAAGGCTCACGCACAGGGGTTGACCCACGCACCGGCACTGCCATAGGCTCTGAACTCGTACCTATATGAGAAGCATAATACACAGACACATAATAATAGGTAGAGCCTAGAACAAATAAAAACCGAGGCGGGTCGATGGCACAATAGAATCATACTTGTGATCACATCATCTAACGCCTCAATCTCTGCCATCACTAGAGCAACATAGAAATAACCTTGTCCATCTCTACCCAGGAAATTAGTCCTACCACCTAACGTACCTCCCCAGGAACCACCCTGAATACACTATTATCCACCGCGATGGTCCTGACCCTGACCTCGACTCCTAACCTAAGGTGCTGCTACTGGAGCTGTGATACGCTTAAATTACACGTCCCTAAAGAAGCATAAGCAATCGTTATCAAGTAACGAACCCAACTTGTAGGTTGGGATCGATCCCACGACAAAAAATGTTTTAGACTTAACTTTAACCAACTATTTTATTCGTTTAGTCAAATTACTTCCAAAAATAAGTAATTAAAGGGGGGGGGGGGACTTGTGAAACCAATTGTAAGATTTAGTAAGTAATCAGTAAACAAAAGTCAATTTTGGTTGTTATCAAGATGAGAGAATTAACTAGGGTATATGTGTTCCCCAGAAGCTCATAACGCAGTAATCCTAGTAATAGCAATCCTTTCCTAATGTACTACATACAAAGTGATAAGTTAGGTATCTCTAAATCATTGGTCCGGCATCTAGAGAATTTCACCCCGCACCTTGGTCCGGCTACATGTGTATAATTTACTAAACCTTACCTTTACCTCATATTAGACATCACATCGATGTTTGTCTTAGTTATTACTGCGCACCAATCGACACTAGCCTATTAGATAGTATCACACTAAATCTATGTTGATAATTCTTTTCTTATTGATTATCTCTTCGGTCCGGCAAGTAGCAACAAGGTGAGTTCTAACGCGTGCACTCGTTAAAAGACTTTTTAAACGAAAGAATTATCAATGCATGCACCAACACTATTCAAGAATTGCTTAGTTACTAGTCATACTTTGTGAATCGCTCATGGTTCCCACAACCCTAGTTGTGGAGTTCAGTTACCCATAATCATATGAACACAATTCATTGTTTTAGATGAAAGAATTATGAACTTACGTAAGAAAAATAATAAACCCAGAAATTCAACTTGAATTGCAACACCAAAATCTTCAAAACGAACTTACGAAATTAAGAATTGCTAAAGTTGCAAGTTAATCTCCCAAGTCAAGAACTAGAATAAAAGCAATAAAATCTAACCCCTAAAAACGAGGTTTACATGCCCTATTTATAGAAAACAAGTCCTAAATTAAAAGGGAAACAAAATATGGAAAGTTTGTTCAAGCACATGTCTTAATTCCACGAGACTGACTCACGGACCGTCAATGGATCTATGGTCCGTGAGTCCCTTCCGTCAGCCAAGACTTAGAAAATACTTCAGCTTCCCAAAAACCAGCTTCTCTGAAGCGAACGATGGAACTCCAGTACGGACTGTAGATCGATCTACGGTCCGTCAATCTCTCGTTGTAGCTCCATACTCATAATTTTCAAACATCAGGTACTGGAACCCTCGCAGTATCATTCTACAGATGAACAGTACGGTCCATAGATCAATCTACAAACCGTCAATGGCCACCGTGGTTCCACACTTGGTCAGATTTCCTTGAGTTGATTTCCATGCCTTGCCTGCTGATCTACGGTCACCATCTACAGAGCGTCAATGGACCTACGGTCCGTAGATGCCTTGTTCTACATTTCTTTCAGCTGTTTCTTTACTTCCGCGCCTAAACATCCTTTCCTGTAAAACATGTTTACATGATAAGAACGCATAAAAACCAATACAAAAAGGCCCTAGACACACACAACTCTCAAGTGAAATGTATTAAAAATACCATAAACTCATGGTATTTAAACACCCTCAACTTAAAATCGTTGTTTGTCCTCAAGCGACGCACTAAGACTCTAAACGACACTTATATAGAAGTAAACAATTTCAAGCCCAAGCAATCACATGGCTCTCTATCCCAACTCTCTTTTCTGGTGCAAAGTCTTATCTTTTAGAATCGACAAGCTAATTCATGCGGGTCAAAGTATGACAAAGATCGACCAACCAACACACAACATACACTGCTTCACTATCACCAAGGTACCAACTTTCCGACAATGTAACAAGTGCCCTTACTTCAAACGACATCCCCTTTTGGCACAATGAATATGAATTTTAGTACAAGGATTTCAATACTCACACTCAGAAGTAACTTCAAGTACAGTTAATGCTCAATACCATAGGCCTGCCCCTATTTTCACTGCTTAGACTCTCTAGACTAGACTCTAGGATCATTATAGGACTTTCTTGGCATGTAACGTAGGCTCAAGGTCAGGTGTGGTACATTTGGGTACTTCTTAGTGACTTTCTACCCTTATTGACATTACAATAGGCTTTCAACCTCTTTTTCCCCTATTTTTGACATCCTACCTTTTTACCTTCTTTCCCTTGATTTTCTTCAACCAAGGAGGTGACTTTAGACGTTGTAGCTCTTTATTTTTCACTTTCATCTTTTTCTTGCATTCTATTCTTTTCTTTAGATTTCAACAAGTCACATCCTTTCCTCTCTTTTTCTTTTTCTCTTTTTCAATATCAATCTCTTTTCATACCCATTTTTCATTCGGTTTCCTCTTTCATAGCAACCCTCAACTTATGGGTTTTCCATTGGTTGAGGTACACAATACCCGATGTCGGATCAGGGCCAAGGTTGAGGTTACCTTTTACATTAGCCACCCTCAACTTAGTCTTTTGGCCTAAGTCGAGGTGCACATGTCCAAGGAGGGACTGGGGACAACATAGTAGATTATGGGAAGGTGAGTTAAGGGTTTAGAAATAAATGGTCTATTTAGGCTCAAAGTATTTGGATCAAAGGAAGCATTTATTTCATTTGGTAGGACTCATCTTTTACACAATTTGCGGTCTTATCAGAACAAAGGCCTATGATCACTTCCTAGCCTCTAGAGTAGATTGTCTTAATAGGACTAACTGGGTAAGTTCTAGATTGGCATAAAAATTGTTTGAACAATCAACTATTCTCACACACTCTTGGCACATAGCTTAATTATCAGACTATCAGATTACCCAGTTCAAGTTTTAGCTTAAGTCATGCCATTAAATTGATTCATTATCATGTCATACTTAGAGTCAATACATTCAACTTATCTTAGCCTACAAATACTATCACACAAAAATTGGACGGGTATCAAATTAGGGGAATTTTAAATAGGAGGGTCCGGGTTGGGTCAGACAGAATTAGGGTTTGGATCCACGAGACTTGTCTACGCTCCGTGGATTGATCTACGGTCCGTAGATTGGGACCGTAGATGACATTCTAACTTGGAAAATATCATAACTTACCTGGGATCTATGGACATTATTGACGATCCGTGGACTGAACCACAAGCCGTCAATGGGGTCCATAGACAGCTGCACCAGACCATTAGCTCCTTGCAGATTCTGCTTTTCACTCCTGCACATGTAGCAACCATTAGCACGTTCTTTTTTTTTACATTTTCTCGACACTTTTTAGACACGGACCCTATGCTATGTCTAGCCAAAAATAAAAAAAAAAGTAAAACAACTATCTTTTACAAGCCCCGAGATGCCCCCAAGACGCGGACACGGGACCTAGGACCACAAGTGATCCCAAGCTAATTCTGCTGGCATATTCTTAGAATACTATAATTAACGTGAATAAAAATAATTGATGCGGAAACTAAAATCATAAGTAAAGGAAAGATGGGGAATACCCATATGATATAATAGAGAGAGTTTAATACAAAAGATATTAACTCATACTAGGCTGAAACTAACCATGTCTGAAAGTAAGCCTCTAAACTGACTATAAATGTTGGGACATGCCCCAACTAGATCTAGCAAAATTGAAACTAAAATTTGAAAACAGTAAGGATATCATGTCTCTGGTCCTCGGAGGATGAGGACTCACCACTACTAATCTGCTGAGCTGAAAATCAGAAAATGATCTAAGTGCAATCTGGATGCTGAGAGTCTGAACCTACATCACAAGAAGATGTAGCGCAAAAATATGCGTCAGTACTGAAAGGTACCGAGCATAAGGATGGAGTATCGCTAAAATACATATATAACTGACCAAGCAAAAAGCAATCACATATATATGGATATGATAGAATGCCAAAAAATACTAAACATGACTGATCTGTACACAATGACCAACTATGACATGCTGAAACTGAATATTAAACATGGTCAATGCAAATGGAGTCTGACTGACTTGTGGGAGCTACTAATCACCGATAATAAAACCACACGAGCTGAATGTGGAGTCCGATGTATACACCCCATCGAGAGGACCCAATATACCCTGCCAGAGGTATAAAGGCATACTGGCGTGATCACTAATCTGTTGCCCATGGAAGTGACTTATAACCTACTTGGCTAGTAGTTCTGGGACTATTTGGGTACGCTAAACCCTAGTCCAACTTGGTATTATGCTAGTCCCAATGAATATAGTAGTAAACTGATTATGAATGATTTTCTGTAATTGTTCTGGATAGCTCAAAACTAGACATGCAAATTTAACGCAACAATTTAAACTGACATTGATGCATAATACTGAGGCATGTATAACTGATTTCTGATAAAGTTTGACCTAACACATGTATTTCAAGAACTAAAGAAATACATAGCTAGGGTTCTGACATTCATACGATAATCTGAAAAAGATGGGACATTCTGATTTGGAACATTAAAACATAGCTAAAACGTGACATGCTGTTTGGACGTTAGAACATATAGTTAAAAACGTGATTTCTAAATCG
>NW_006239259.1:403300-405592 GCF_000226075.1 Solanum tuberosum | reverse complement strand
CTCCATGAAAACTATCAACTAGGGCTGGACTTGACTTTTTCGGCGACTTTGTAGCGTGTTCCGGCGGCGACTAGGGTTTAGCTATGGTTTCGGCCACCCCTCTCTCTACTCTCTTCTGTTCTTTTGTTTTAGTTAATTAAATGACTTAGGTATGTTCTAGTTAGGTTTCTAGGATTTTAAATGACTAACTGAAACCCTTTTAATTTAGGAATTAAAAGAAGTGTGGGAAAAGATAAAAACACCCTTGACTTAAAAGCTGTTCAAATCCTGATGCGGATTGGGCACCTGCCAAATCTGGAAATTCTGCAAATTTTTCGTTCACGAAACTGGGGTGTTATATAATCTCCCCGTTGGAAACATTCGTCCTCAAATGAAGACTAAACTAGCTGAAAATAGAGGGAGAGGGCTGCAATCCCTACCACTAAACACTGAGACTGAATTTCTAACTGAACTGAGTTCCAAGCACATGCAAATACGCTGAAAATGCAAGTACAATTGAAGGAACATGATTCTAAGACTGAGCTGATGCCTGAACAACTGAAAAATAGAAGAGGAACTATCATCTCAAGTTGGAGTAGGATCGGAAGGAAAGAGGTGAGGATACTTGGACTTCATGGCTGCTTCTGCTTCCCAAGTAGCTCCCTCTACGGACTTACTCCTCCACAAAACCTTGACTAAAGCGACTTCCTTTTTTCTCAATCTTCTAACCTGACGATCAAGAATCTCTACTAGTAGATCCTCGTAAGAAAGGCTATCTTTCACCACCATGCTCTCTAATGGAACCACAGATGTTGGATCCCCCCACACTTCTTCAAAAGTGAGATGTGTAAGAATGGATGCACTGCTGCTAAATCTACTGGCAACTCTAACTCGTAAGCCACTTTCCCAATCCTTTTCAAGATCTTGTAAGGACCTACATATCTAGGACTGAGCTTCCCTTTCTTGCCAAATCTCATCACCCCTTTCATAGGTGACACTTTCAGAAAAACCCAATCATCAACTTGGAACTCTAATTCCATTCTTCTCACATCTGCATAAGACTTTTGGCGACTCTGGGCTGTCTTAAGTCTATCTCTGATGAGTTGCACTTTCTCCATAGCATAGAGGACTAAATCTGGCCCTATCAATGCTGCTTCGCCTACTTCAAACCAGCCAACATGAGATCTATATCTACGCCCATACAATGCCTCATAAGGGGCCATCTGAATGCTGGAATGGTAGCTATTGTTGTAGGCGAACTCTATAAGAGGAAGGTGGTCATCGCAACTACCCTTGAAGTCGATCACACAAGCTCTCAACATGTCCTCTAAGGTCTGAATGGTACGCTTTGCCTGCCTATCTGTCTGCGGATGAAATGTTGTGCTAAGGTTAACCTAAGTACCAATACCTTTTTGAAATGACTTCCAGAAATGAGAGGTAAACTGAGGACCTCTATCTGAGATAATAGACAAAGGAACTCCATGCAACCTCACAATCTCATTAACGTAAAGCTTGGCATAATCCTCTGCTGAAAATGTATTCTTAACCGCCAAAAAGCGAGAAGACTTAGTAACTCTATCAACAATCACCCAAATGGAGTCATGTTGTCTGCGAGTACGAAGTAACCTGTGATAAAATCCATGTTGATCACTTCCCACTTCCAAGTAGGAATATCGATCTCTTGAGTCATACCTCTCAGTCTCTGATGTTCTAGCTTGACTTGCTGGCAATTCGGGCACTTAGCCACAAAATCTGCTATACCTCTTTTCATACCATTCCATTGGTAGACTTCCCGCAGATCGCGGTACATCTTAGTGGCACCTAGGTGAATAGAATAGTTGGAATTATGGGCTTCTGCTAGGATATGTTGTCTCAACTCACCCACATCAGGAACACATAATCGACCCTGATAGCGAAGCACACCATCTCCCCCTTGGGTGAATATCTCCACTGTCTTCTTCTGGACCGCACCCTTTAGCTCTAGCAATATTGGATCACTTTCTTGCATTTCCTTAACTTCTACTACCAAAGAAGATTCTGCCCCATTCTGAACTGTTACACCACCATCTAATATGCTCATAGGACGAACTCCTAAGCGAGCAAGTCTGTGAACATCCTTTGCTAATTCTTTCTTCTCTTCTTCAACATGTGATATACTACCTATAGATAGTCTGCTAAGAGCATCTGCTACTACATTTTCCTTACCAAAATGGTAATGCACACTCATATCATAATCCTTGAGGAACTCTAGCCATCTTCTCTGGCGAAGATTCAACTCTTTCTGGGTGAACACATACTGAAGGCTCTTATGGT
>NW_006239259.1:395507-403025 GCF_000226075.1 Solanum tuberosum | reverse complement strand
TATGGATGAGAATCCTTCCACAAACCTTCTGTAATAACCTGCTAAACCCAAGAAACTCCTGATATTTGTAGCTGAGGTAGGTTTGGGCCATTGTTTCACTGCTTCTATCTTCTGGGAATCTACTCGAATCCCTTCACTAGACACAATATCCCCAAGAAAAGCAAATGCTTGTAACCAAAACTCACACTTGTTAAATTTCGCAAATAACTGGTGATCTTTGAGAGTTTGCAGAACCACTCTCAAGTGACTTGCATATTCTTCCTCACTCCTAGAGTAAATGACGATATCATCAATAAAGACGATGACGAACAAGTCCAAATACTACTTGAACACTATGTTAATCAAATCCATGAAAGCTGCATGAGCATTTGTTAGTCCAAATGACATGACTACAAATTCATAATGACCATACCGAGTTCTGAAGGCTGTCTTAGAAATGCCACTATCTCTGACTTTAATTTGATGATAACCCGATCTGAGGTCTATCTTTGAGAAATGACTAGAACCCTGAAGTTGGTCAAACAAGTCATCAATCCTGGGAATGGGATACTTATTCTTGATTGTGACCTCGTTCAACTATCTATAGTAAATGCACATCCTTAGAGAACCAACTTTCTTCTTTACGAACAACACTGGTGCACCCCATGGTGAAATACTAGGTCTGATGAAGCCCTTATCTAGAAGGTCTTTCAACTACTCTTTCAATTCCTTAAGCTCAGCTCGAGCCATTCTTTAAGGAGGGATATAAATAGGCTGGGTATGTGGAAGTAGATCAATTCCAAAGTTGATTTCCCCATCGGGAGGAACTCTGGGAAGATCTTCTGGAAACACTTCTGGAAACCCATTAACCATTGGAACTGACTCAAGAGCAGGGGTTTTAGAACTAGAGTCCTTCACCCAAACTAGATAATAGAGATAACCCTTAGATATTATCTTTCTGGCCTTAAGGTAAGAAATGAATCGACCCCTAGGCGCTAAGCTACTACCTTTCCATTCTAGGATTGGTTCGTCTGGAAACTGAAAGCAAACAATCGTAGTTCTACAGACGACTGAGGCATAACAAGAATGTAACCAATCCATGCCTAGAATGACATCGAAGTCTACCATTTCTAACACTAGAAGATCTGCTGAGGTGATTTTCTGAGAGACTGTGAGAAGGCAATTTCTGGATACCCATCTAGCTATAACTGGTTCACCAACTCGATTAAAGACTGAGAAAGGTTCTGAGAGAGTTTCTGGATTAACACTGAACTGGACTGCTATGAAAGAAGTTACAAAAGACAAAGTAGCCCCTGGATCTAACAATGCATAAACATAAAGATCAAAGACTCGTAACGTACCAGTGACCACATCAGGAGAACCTTCCTGATCCTGTCGAGCTTGAAGAGCATATAGCCTGTTTTGGCGTTGTCCGCCACCTGTACCAGAAGAGTTACCCTGCTGAGTCGGGAGACCTACTGGTGCTACTGTAGTAGTAGACTGAGCTCTACCATTTCCTCTCTGACCCTGTCTAAAAGGACAATCCTTCAACCTTTGACCCGACTGACCACACCCAAAGCATCCTTCTTTCCCAGCAAGACACTAGCCCGGATAGTTCTTACCACACTTAGGGTACGTAGGGTATGATTTGGTACCTGAAACACCATCCTGAGACTTAGAGCCTGATGCCCCACCCTTCTAATCTTTATGGAACCTTGGAGATAGAACACTAGCTGATGAAGGCGCTGAAAATGCACATCTAATTATTATGAAACCTCGGAGATGGAACACTCGCTGATGAAGGTGCTGAAAATTTCTACTGCGAGCGATTACCACCACCCGATTGCTGTTGAGAGTAGTAATAGTTTCCTGTTCTAGCCTTCTTGTTCTCCTTGGCCTATTCCCTAATCTTATCACCTTCAACCTGCTCAGCATGAGTCATGAGCCTAGAGATATTCATATCTCCCAACAACATAGCATTTCTGCACTCCGTCTTAACCAAGTCTGACACTTCATACAAGAACTTGTTCATCTGTGCCCTAGAATCATCAACCATGTGAGCAGCATACCTGGAGAGTTGGTTGAACTTTAACCCATACTCCTGAACAGTCATGTTACCCTGCCTCAAATTCATAAACTCTTGGGCCCTTGCCTCTCTCAACTCAATAGGGAAGAACCTATCCAGAAAAGTCTCACTAAAGCAATCCCAAGTAATAGGAGCTGCATTTGTACCCCTACTATCCTTCCACTGAGTATATCAGATACGAGCCACATCCTTAAGTTGGTAAGAAGCTAGGTCAACCCGATCATTTCCAGTTACCTGCATCACTTCAAAGAACTTCTTGACCTCGTCAATGAAGTTTTGGGGATCTTCTCAAACTTGCAACCCTAAGAATCAGGAGGGTTCATTCTAACAAACTCTCTCACCCTAGCTGCAGCTGACCCAACATTTGCATTCACATGAGCTTGAAACTGCTGGTTGTTCTGATTGGCCATGCTCTGAGCCAACATCTGAATGGCATTCCTGAACTCTGCATTTGAAACTTCCTGATCTGGGACTGGTGGAGCTGCATTCACGTTCCTGGCATTATCTCTCCTAGCGTTAAATCTATGAGGAGGAATGATCACTGAAACGCAGAACATCGCCTTAGAATGGAATTAGATCATACCTTACGCACAATAAGAGTAACAAGAAAGTGAAGATTTTCCTAAAACACTTTGTAGCCTCCTGCTCATTAGATGTGGTGCACTTCACACTCATGAAAAAGACTCTACTTAGTGCGGCTTTTCAGACATCCTAGGACTCTTAAACCTAGTGCTCTGATACAAAGTTGGTCATGCCGCGAGCAACCCCCAAGACACGGACACGGGACCTAGGACCACAAGTGATCCCAAGCTAACCCTGCTAGCATAATCTGAGCATACTATAATTAAAATGAACAAAAATAACTGATGCAGAAACTAAAATCTTAAATACAGAAAATATGAGAAATACCCATATACTATAATTGAGAGAGTTTAATACAAAAGATATTAACTCATACTAGGCTGAAACTAACTATGTCTGAAAGTAAGCCTCTAAACTAACTAGAAATGTTGGGACATGCCCCAACTAGATCTAGCAAAACTGAAACTAAAAACTGAAAGCTGTAAGGATATCATGTCTCTGGTCCTCCGAGGATGAGGACTCACCACTACTAATTTGCTGAGCTCAAAATCAGAAAACGATCTAAGTGCAATTTGGATGCTGAGAGTCTGAACCTACATTACAAGAAGATGTAGCACAAAAATATGCGTCAGTACTGAAAGGTACGAGCATGATGATGGAGTATCGCTGAAATACATATATAACTGACCAAGCAAAAAGCAATGACATATATATGGATATGATAGAATGCCGAAAAATACTAAACATGACTGATCTGTATGCAATACCCAACTATGACATGCTGAAACTCAATACTAAACATGGTTAATGCAAATGGAGTCTGACTGATTTGTGGAAGCTACTAATCACCGATAATAAAACCACACGAGCTGAATGTGTAGTCCGATGTATAGGCTCCATCGAGAGGACCTAATATACCCTGCCAGAGGAATAAAGGTATGCTGGCATGATCACTAATCAGTTGCCCATAGAAGGGACTTACAAACTACTTGGCTAGTAGTTCTGGGACTATTTGGGTACGCTAAACCCCAGTCAAACTCGGTATTATGCTAGTCCCAATGAAATTTAGTAGTAAACTGATTATGACTAATTTTCTATAATTGTTCTGGATAGCTCAAAACTAGACATGCAAACTGAACGCAACAATTTAAACTGACATTGATGCATAATACTGAGGTATGTATAACTGATTTCTGATAAAGTCTGACCTAACACATGTAATTCAAGAACTAAAGAAATATATAGTTAGGGTTCTGACATTCATATGATAATCTGAAGAAAATGGGACATGCTGATTTGGAACATTAAAACATAGCTAAAACGTGACATGTTGTTTGGACATTAGAACATATAGTTAAAAACGTGATTTCTAAATCGCAACGTTTTTAAAACAGTCTCTTCATGAAAATTGGCTGTAACTTTAGAAACTATCAGGGTTCATTCATAATCATTGAAAAACGATCAATATTTGGATCATGCTAACATTTAAAACCCAAAATCAAGAAATGTTCAAGAACCCTAATTTCGTTCATAGCATGGAATCAAGAATCGTCTGAATTCTAGGGATCTAACGGGCGAAAGGGACCCATCAATGAAATCCAACATACCTGGTGACGAAATCTCCACGAAAAATTATCAACTAGGGCTGGACTTGACTTTTCCGGCGACTTTCTAACATTTTCCGGCGGCGGCTAGTGTTTAGCTAGGGTTTCGGCCGCCCCTCTCTCTACTCTCTTCTTTTCTTTTGTTTTAGTTAATTAAATGACTTAGGTAAGTTCTAGTTAGGTTTCTAGGATTTAAAATGACTAACTAAAACCCTTTTAATTTAGGAATTAAAAGAAGAGTCGGAAATGACAAAAACACCGTTGACTTAAAAGCTGTCCAAATCCTGATGCGGATTGGGCACCTGCCAAATCTGAAAATTGCACAGTTTTTGCGTTTCCCAGATAGATCTTGATCCTTTGCCCGTTAACCATGAACCTTGTTGCTTCACTGTTCTCAAGCTCAATCGCTCCATGGGGAAGCACTTTTGTGAGCAAAAATGGCTCGGTCCATTTGGATTTGAGTTTTCCCGGAAACATGCGCAGCCTAGAGTTCAATAGAAGCACAAGATCACCCACAACAAATTCTCGCTTTTCAATTCTTTGATCATGATACCTCTTCATATTCTCCTTTTACAAGGCTGAACTTTCATAAGCTTTTACGTGAAATTCATCAAGGATATTCAAGTCATTCATTATTTGATTAGATGCGGCGCCCCTATCCAAATTTAGCTTCTACATCGCCCACAAAGCCTAATGCTCTAGCTCTACCGGTAAATGGCAAAACTTCCCATATACAAGTTTGTAAGGAGACATACCTATGTGGGTCTTGTATGTTGTGCGATAGGCACATAGAGCATCATCAAGCTTCCTTGACCAATCCGTTCTATTAGCATTAACAGTCTTCGCCAAAATCTGTTTGATCTCTCTGTTGGACACTTCAACTTGCCCGCTAGTCTGGGGATGGTAAGGAGTAGCTACATTGTGGCGGACACCATACTTCTCAAGTAGTGCCTTGAACAATTTATTACAAAGTGGAAGCCTCCATCACTGATAATCGCCCTCGGTGTACTAAATCTGGAGAAGATATTCTTTTTCAAGAATGCGGTGACACTTTTACCTTCATTGTTGGGGAGCGCAACTGCTTCCACCCATTTCGATACATAATCAACCGCAACAAGAATATACTTCATCCCAGGTGAACTCATAAATGGACCTATAAAATCAATGCCCCATACATCAAACAACTCTATCACCAATATAGGATTTATAGGAAGCTCTTGTCTCTTTGTAATCCCTCTTTCTCTTTGGCAACGATCACAAAACTTGGCGAAATCATGAGCATCTTGGTGGATGGTAGGCCAGTAGTACCGACACTGCAAAATCTTATGCGCCTTCCGAATACCACTCAACATCTCAACCTCGGGCACACAGCGACGAATAATCCCATCAGCACAACTACGACAAAAGTAAGGCTCATCCCAAAAGAATTTCTTCACATCATGCATAAACTTCTCCCTTTGGTGAAATGACAAGTCCGGGGGAACCAAATCGCTTGCCAAATAATTAGTAAAATCTGCGAACCAAGGAATGAGATCATGAGAAGCAACCAATACCTGTTCATCTGGGAAAGTATCATAATTTCAGCCCTATCACCAAGCTGAAGCATAGCCTCTTCCTCTAATCTGGACAAGTGATCGACAACTTGATTTCCGGTCCCCTTTCTACCTTTTACCACAAAATCAAACTCTTGAAGCAACAATACCCATCTAATCAGCCTCGGTTTTGCATCCTTCTTTTCCATCAAATACCTCAATGCAGCGTGGTCAGTATGCACTATGACCTTGGTACCAAGCAAGTAGGATCGAAATTTCTCGAATGTGAAAACCACTGCAAGAAGCTCTTGTTCAGTCACAGTATAATTCTTTTGGGCCATATTTAGAGCTTTGCTAGCATAGTAAATAGGATGGAGAATTTTCTCTCGCCTCTGTCCCAATACTACACCAAGCGCCACTCCACTCGCACGCATAATACTTCAAACGGTTGTCCCCAATCTGGTGAAATAATGATAGGTCTAGTAACCAACTTCTCCTTCAACTCTACAAATGCTCTCTGACAATCATCATCAAAATCAAACTTGTACTCCTTTTCGAGCAGTTTGCACAATGGATGTGCAAATTTAGAGAAATCTTTGATGAACCTCTTATAGAAACCTGCATGCCCAAGAAAACTTCGAACACCTTTTACAGTAGATAGGTGGTGGAAGATTTTCATTTACCTCTACCTTTGCTCTATCAACCTCAATGCCCTTCTCAGAAATCCGATGACCCAGAACTATCCCTTCTTTCACCATAAAGTGGCACTTCTCCCAATTTAGCACCAGATTGCAGTCTTCACACCTTTTAAGCACCTCAGCATGATGATCCACACATCGATCAAAAGAGTCACCTACCACAGAGAAATCATCCATGAACACTTCAATAGTATCCTCCACCATATCAGAAAATATCGACATTATACAACGCTGGAAGGCCGCTGGAGCATTGCACAACCTAAAAGGCATCCGTTTGAAGGCGAAGGTCCCATAAGGGCAAGTGAATGTGGTCTTATATTGGTCCTCCGGAGCTATAGAAATCTGATTGTAGCCCGAATAACCATCAAGAAAACAATACCAACCTTTACCAGCAAGTCTATCCAACATCTGATCCATGAATGGCATAGGGAAGTGGTCTTTTTCTGTCCAAGCATTTAGCTTCCGGTAGTCCATGCAGACTCTCCATCCAGTCACAGGCCGCATCGGAACAAGCTCGTTTCTCTCATTAGGAACCACAGTAATCCCGCCTTTCTTGGGCACACATTGAACAGGACATACCCAACTACTATCTGCAATGGGATAGATAACTCCAGCATCTAACCACTTGATGATCTCCTTGTTAACCACCTCTTGCATTGGCGGGTTTAATCTTCTTTGGTGCTCAATACTAGGTTTGTGATCTGGCATGAGTTAGATTTTGTGTGAACAAATAACGAGAGGAATCCCAATAATATTCACAATAGTCCACCCAATAGCTCACTTGAACCTCTTTAACACAATCACCAAGCACTTTACTTGTCTCGCATTTAAATCTGCCGTAATGATGACTGGCAAAGTATTATCTCTGCATCACTATCAAAGTTCATCATCATTGCTGCTAGTGCCTCAACACCGAGTTGCTCTTCAATTTGCACTTCTGTTCCACTTTCAACTCTGTAAGTTATGGCAGATACCGATTGGAAATCACTACTCTGCTTCATGAACCTACAAATATTGAAAGTTGCTTCTTCATTGTT
>NW_006239259.1:386184-395257 GCF_000226075.1 Solanum tuberosum | reverse complement strand
AGTACACCAATGGGCCTTTTCACGGTTCGATCGGACATAAGTAACCGCATCATAGTAGGTTTTGGATCCCATAGACCCAACTTCTTATAAATAGATAATGGCATGACATTGATGCTCGCACCAAGGTCACACAGTGCCTTAGCAAAATGTAACAACCATATAGAACATGGAATCATGAAAGCACCAGGGTCTTCCTTCTTTTGTACAAGAGACCTTGTAGCAATAGCGCTACAATGCTGCAATCTATCATCATCTTCAAAACTCACAGACCTTTTCTTTGTCACCATATCTTTCATAAAATTCGCATACCCAAGCATTTGCTCCAAAGCTTCTATCAACGGAACGTTGATGGAAAGCTGCTTCAACATAGTAATAAACCGGGGATATATACCATTTTCCGTCTTCTTCACTAACCTCTGCGGAAAAGGTGGTGGAGGTCTAGGTATGGGGAACACTTTCTAATCTCAAGATCCACTACAGACGGCATAGGTGGATCAATGATTTGCTTGCCCCCTCGAGTAGTAACTGCCATACAATGACCATCATTCTTTGGATTTTGGATGGTGTTGCTAGGAAGAGTGTCAGGTTGATGTGGGTTCACTGTAGTAGAAAACTGAGTTATCTGCTGCTCTAGATGCTTTATTAACACTGCATGGGCATCAACTTTTTGACCAATACCAAACAAATCGTTTCTCATCTCCTTCACATTCTCATCAGTTGCATCAAACCTTCTCATCATCTTCTGCATCATATATTCAATACGTGCCATATTGCATCCAGCTTCCCTAGTACCAGATTCCCAATTTTGAGGGGGAACATAAGGTCCAACCCGATCGTTTCTGTTTCCATAGTTGTTCCGATTGTAGTTGTTGTCGCTATTGAAGTTCCCATCCCGGACATATTGGCCCTCTCGATTGTAATTGTCATAGTTCCGACCTTGGTTTCCTTGA
This sequence comes from Solanum tuberosum, assembly GCF_000226075.1. NCBI lineage: Eukaryota > Viridiplantae > Streptophyta > Magnoliopsida > Solanales > Solanaceae > Solanum > Solanum tuberosum. The sequence goes on along the minus strand of NW_006239259.1, from coordinate 394,307 downwards.
CCTTAGCGCCAATTTTCCATGTTGGATCCCTAGGCGTTTGGTCGGAAACCCCCCGTCTAATCATTCACCGCACAAGCATCCTCTTCATAGTAACTCTCTTCAACTGGTGGTTGAGTTATAGTAAAGTAGTTCACAATATTTACCTTTTCTGCACTTCCGCTCACATGCTTTAATACCAACCCCAACTCGGTCCTCATCTGCGCAGTCTCCTCACGGATCTCATCTTCAGACTGGTTGTTTGTAGTATGAACGGCAAATGTACTTCTCCCAGTATCCGACGTCCTAGTGCTCCATGCTTTATTGTTGTGAGAGATGTTCTCCAGTTTTTCTGCAATCTAATTGTATGTGCACTCACCATATGATCCTCCAGCTATAGTATCAAACACTACTTTATTGTTGTCATCCTGCCCTTGATAGAAATATTCCTTTAGTGACTCATCATCAATACGGTGAATCGGCACACCTCTTACAAACGCAGTGAATCTGTCCCAAGAGATACTCGCAGACTCTCCAGATAATGCCACAAAATTGTTGACCTTATCTTTGTGATTGAGCTTCTTGGACACTGGATAATATCTTGATAAGAATACATCCTTCAGTTGTTCCCATGTATAGATTTAGTTATAAGGGAGCTCAGTGAACCATACAGCAGCATAGCCTGTCAGTGATAGAGGGAATACTCGCAATCCGATAACATCCATATCCAAGTCTGGTCGACCTACACAGCTTTTGCAAACCACCCTCAGCTTGGCTATGTGAGCATGTGGGTCATTCGATGGCGAACCCGAGAATAAGCCCCTCGCTGTAAGCATCTGCATCAAGCTACTGGTCACTACAAATGTGTGCCCCGGAGGCAAAGGGGGTACGACAAGAGGACAATCTGAGTCAGTAATGTTTACGTTGCCCCTATAATTGTCATGAAATCGTGGGCCTGGTGGGCTATGCACCCTCACTGCATTTCCCAATTGATTTTCAACTAAAACCTGGTTGTCTCCACCAACCACCCTCGGGGGTTGCAACCCAACTTCATCACCTAGGTTCCCTCCGATAGGATTAACTTGAACTCTTTGATTGTTCATTTTTTGCAAAGTTTGGTTCAACTCTGGATCGTAAGGAGTAAGTGGTTCACCTTGGCTCCGTGTGCTTGGCATACACTGGACTCAAAACCTGAGTGAGACAAAAAGAAAAAGAAAAAGTAAAATTAGGAAATATTTGACCAAAGTTCAATAATGTAGTTAAAATTAATCTGAAAGCCAATTTCCCCGGCAGCGGCGCCAAAATTTGATATGCTCAAATTACACCTCCCTAAAGAAGCATAAGCGATCGTTATCAAGTAAAGAACCCAAGTTGTAGGTTGGGGTCGATCCCACGAGGAAAATGGTTTAGACTTAACTTTAACCAACAATTATATTTGTTTAGTCAAATTACTTCCAGAAACAAGTAATTAAAATGGGGGATTTGTGAAAGAAATTGTAAGAATTCAGTAAGTAATCAGTAAACAAAAGTCAATTTCGGTTGTTATCAAGATGAGAGAATTAACTAGGGTATACGTGTTCCCCACAAGCTCATAACGCAATAATCCTAGTAATAGCAATCCTTTCCTAATGTACTACATGCAAAGTGATAAGTTAGGTATCTCTAAATCATTGGTTCGGCATCTAGAGAATTTCACCCCGGACCTTGGTCCGGCTACGTGTGTATAATTTACTAAAACCTTACATTTTACCTCATATTAGACATCACATCGATGTTTGGCTTAGTTATTACTTCGCACCAATCGACACTAGCGTATTAGATAGTATCACACTAAATCTATGTTGATAATCTTTTCCTGTTGATTACCTCGTTGGTCCGGCAAGTAGCAACAAGGGGAGTTCTAATGTGTGCACTCGTTAAAAGGACTTCTAAACGAAAGAATTATCAATGCATGCAACAACACTATTCAAGAATTCCTTAGTTACTATTCATACTTTGTTAATCGCTCATGGTTCCCACAACTCTAGTTGTAGAGTTTAGTTACCCATAATCATATGAACACAATTCATTGATTTAGATGAAAGAATTATGAACTTCTACAAGAAGAATAATAAACCCAGAAATTCAACTTGAATTGCAACACCAAAATCTTCAAAACGAACATAGGAAATTAAGAGTTGCTAAAGTTGCAAGTTAATCTCCCAAATCAAGAACTAGAATAAAAGTAATAAAATCTAAACCCTAAAAACGAGGTTTACATGCCCTATTTATAGAAAACAAGTCCTAAATTAAAAGGGAAACAAAATAAGGAAAGTTTGTTCAGGCACGTGTCTTCATTCCACGAGACTGACTCACGGACCGTCAATGGATCTACGCTCCGTGAGTCCCTTCCGTCAGCCAAGACTTGGAAAATATTTCAGCTTCCCATAAACCAGCTTCTCTGAAGCAAACGGCGGACCTCAAGTACTGACCGTAGATAGATCTACGGTCCGTTAATCCCTCACCATAGCTCCATACTTAGAATATTCAAACATCAGGTACTGGAACCCTCGCAATATCATTCTACGGTTCAACAGTACGGTCCGTAGATCAATCTACGAACCGTCAATGGCCACCGTGGTTCCACACTTGGTAAGATTTCCCTGAGTTGATTTCCATACCTTGCCTGCTGATCTACGGTCACCATCTACGGAGCGTCAATGGACCTACTGTCCGTAGCTCACCTCCGTAGATGCCTTGTTCTGCATTTCTTTCAGTTGCCTCTTTACTTCCGTGCCTAAACATCTTTCCTACAAAACAGGATAAGAACACATAAAAACCAATACAAAAAGGCCCTAGACACACACAACTCTCAAGTGAAATGTATTAAAAATACCGTAAACTCACGATATATCAAGATGGAAAGCTAGAGGAATCCGCCTATGCATGGGAAAATTTTTGGACCAATGATCAAGCTATCCACCTTTAAAACAATGCGAAGATGATCTGCTCCCAAAATAATGGCCATCACGGCTTGAAATACTAGCTTGGGACCCACGACTCTGACTAGAGCCAACATCACTCTAGCTACATTGATCACCCTCTAAACTCTGTATTGAGGCCTGAATAGGCCGACTTGGATGGCCTAGCTAAAACCACTTTTTGGGCCTATCAAATGAGTCCCTCTCCTTAGAACAAGATCTGCTATAGCTGCCCTAATGTCTATCCCTCTTGTCGCTACCATATTGCACCTCATGATAGAGTTTATCAATAGTACAGGCATGATCAACAACATCTAGAAAAGAGTGAACCACTGAGATCGTAGACTAAGTCTTAACTCGCAGTTTTAGTCTCAACCCACAAATAAAGCACTGAACTCTCTCCTCCTCAGTAGGTAGAATCATGGTAACATGACGGGAGGGCTTATGAAATTTTTTAAATGACAATATTGTCAATTATGGCTCAAAACTTTTGATAAGAATCGAAAATGATGGAAATTATCATATCAAGCAAGGAATATTGAGAAGTAAGGGTGTTCAAAATCGAACCGTAACTGATAAGCCAACCACAAAATTGATTTATTGACCTATTGGTATTGGATTATCGAATAAACTATTTTGGAATGTATTAAATTTTTATAATTAATGGCTTATAGGTGTGAGACGGATTATTCAATTTTCTTATTGGATAAATCGTTAACTAATTAAGAGTTACCATATTTACATTTTTTTAGGTATATTAACCTCATCTAATATTTTGCCCCGATATATAAGAGTAATTGTATATATTTTTCCTTTGTTAGTCCTAACTCCTAAAGATTAAAGCCATAAAACTAGGAAAACCTATTTACTTTTCTGTAATTATATATTTTGCCTTATAAACTAGTGAGCAAGTCAGGAAACTCAAAAAATCACTAAAGTTTAAAAAATGTTAAGGTGTAAACTGTAAAGCCACATGTAGGTATCTTCGTCTCTTCGACTCTTCTTGCTGATCACTGCTCAATGTAAAGCTTCTCAGATCTCAAGTTTATTTGATTAATCCTTCTCTCTGGTTGGTAGGTACTAAGTAAAGTCTCCATCTCTCTTTTTGTTTATCTATTTAACTTCCTTCTTAATGTGTTTCTTTTTGGTTTTTTCTCCTTTTTTACATAGTTTTTTTTTTTTTTGGTTTCTCCATTGGAATAATATGTACGTGTAGTGTGCTACATATGTTATCTCAATCTAATTATTTAATTTATTCCCTTTTTTTGGTCGATTGTGTAGCGCATGTGTTTTCTGAGTGTTGAATCTATTTTAGTATGCAAGTATTTACTCAAATGTTTATCTCAAACTTCATAAATCGAGAAAATTTTAGCTTTTGTTTTGATGGGTTGCTATTTCTTAAGACAATTTGCTCTCATAAGTATTCTTTTAAGACAAGAAATGGTACGTCTACTCTCCGTGATCATATATTGATGTGTCCCAAATGTCCTTATAGTGTTGATAAAAAATAGTAAAATATAGCCTTTAAAGCTATTCCAGGGAATAGTCAAGGTGAAGTAATTGTTATCTCTTGAAAATTTAATCAAGAAGAGTGTAGAGAATTTTTATATCATATGATTATAGTTGATGGACTTCCTTTTAGCTTAGTTGAGAAAGAACGTTTAAGAGTTTATGAAAGTGGTGCAACCTCATTTTTGGATCCCTTCATGTAGTAATGTGACTAGGGATTGTTTTAGTCTTTTTAACGAAGAAAAAATAATTAAGGAAGTAATTTATGGAAACAAAACAAAGAATCTATATCCTCACTGACTTGGACTTCTGTACAACGAATTGATAATGTCAGCTCAATCGATGTAATTGTAAAAGAATTTTCTAAGCAATTGACTAGGATGGAAACTGATTTGATGAACAGTAATCACATTCAAGTAAGGTGTATGGCGCACATTGTGAATCTTATCGTTCAGGAAAATTTGAAAGAAAATTATTCTTTTATTTAACGTGTTAGACATGTCGTGCAATATGTTAGGAAGTCTCCTGCAAGATTTAAAAGGTTTCAAGAAAATTGTGATGATGAACAACTCAATTGCAAAAATCTTTACTCTCTACCTAATGTTAAGTAGAGCTATTGAATTTGAGAAGACATTTTCAAAGTATTCTTCTCGCAAAATTGGCCTGAGACATGACTTTGAAAATTCTTTTGTTAAAGTTGAAATCATTGCAGGTGAACTAGTGAGTAGCGATCGGGTGCACGTGAAAAGAATTACCAAATTTCTTAAAATTGATTTTCTTCTTACTTTAAAAGTATCTGGATTAGTTTATGTGACATCAAATATTCATTTTCTTAAAATTTGTGCGATCGTTGTTTATTTGAATCAATTAATTGTTGCTGACACTCAATTATTGATTGACATTTTTAAAGTTAATACTTTAAATTTTTATTTTTTATAGAGAAAATGGTCAAACAGCCCCCAATCTATGGTCAGATCTCAACTACACACTTTAACTTCACGGGGGTCCTATTACCCCCCTAAACTTCTTAAAAATGGAATATATACCCCCTTGAAACGCCATAAAGTGTCAAGTGGGTGAAACACACGCACTTACACCTGTATTTCACCAATTGTTCTTTTTCTTAAAAAAAATAAAATTCTCTTCGTCTCCTTCCTTTCTTCAACCATTTTTTAACCCTAAATTTTTACATAAGCTTCATTTGGAGAAAATGTTAATGGATACAGTGGGGGTCTTCCCCCACCTCCGCCTCTCTCTTTATCATCTCCTCCATCTTCATCATTATCTTTTTTACCCACTAAAAGAACTCTACACCATTTTCTCTTGAGAATAAAGCTTCAGATTGAAAAGACATCAAAATCATCGTAAATCTAATTTCAATTCCACCACCAAAGAAAAAAAGTTTAATTGGGATTTCGCTGGTTGTTTGTCAGCAAAAAGAGGTGTGGTGTTTGATGGTTCGCCGACGTCTTGGTACTTGTGAGCAGTGACGAGGAAGAGAGACAAATAAAAGGGGTTTTGATTTGGTGAAGTTGCTCCTCTAATGGTGTAGGTGGTCTGGTTATTTTAGTGTTGTTTGTTGGTCGAAGCTTCGGCATGAAGATCCGTTTGGAGCAGTGACAGTGACGGAAAAGGGGTGAGAGAAAGCAAAAAGACAATAAATAAAGAAAATATATAAATAAAAATACATATATTCATAAAAAAATAGTTAAAAATAAAATTTTAATAATTTTTTTTTGGTGCTTACTCTCTCAAAGAAAGTGAAATACACCCACTTTGCCAGATCAACAATTAGAGAGATAATAATTTAAGTTTTAAACAGCTTAGGGGGGTGATTGGACCCCCATAAAGTTAAAGTGTGTAGTTGAGAATCCAACAATAGGTTGGGGGGGGGGGGGTATTGACCATTTTCTCTTTTTTAAATAGTTCAAAATATATTTTCTCCAACTTTATACAATTATTGATAATTATCCTCTTTTTTTTAAATGTAATGATTTTTATTAGATTATTTTGAATTTTGATTGATTTTAATTATTAATATTTTTTTCACAGTGAGTAGAATATGAAATATTGTTTAATTTTTCTAAACCATCATTTTTCATTAAATTATATTTTTATATGCTATTAATTATACTTATTTGAGCACAATCTATTAATTCATTAAATACAACTATTGAATTACACATATAAATATTTAATTATCATATTGTTTTTTAGCACAATTTTAAAAGTCAATAATTTTGATTGCTTTTATAATGCTTTACTTAATCATGAAGTAAAGAAGTAGAGAATATTTTTAGGTTTTGGCGTGGGGTGGGGGGAGGAATTTCTAAAAGGGAGAGTCCTGAAAAAAGCTTTCCCCTCCATGTCTAGATCTCAACTCCACCATTGTTCTGCGAAACAACTTGTAACGACTCGGAAAAAATGATAGGTTAAGCAAGAGCCTATGACTTTGTATTGACTTTATAATGAGGTTCTATGAGGGGTTTATATGTAATTTCTTTTTAATTGTGTAACTCCGACAATTTAAAATGAATAAGAAGAAGCTTGAAATTGGAAGTAGTCACTTTTGGAAAAAAATTCAGAATCTGGAAATTTGGTTAAGTGTGGGAAATCAGTGAGTTTTTGACCAACTTTAAGCAGTCATAACTCCTAGATTAGGAGGATCCAGGAGTAGTTCTAGTTATGTTTGGAAATCCCTTGGAACGATCTTTCCAACGCCACCGAGTTTGCTCGATTCCGAGTTCGTATCAGCGAGTTATGCCCTTTGAAAGTTGGGCAGTTGGCAGGGAGTCCGTCCGGAAATTTAAGGGCATTTTGGTCTTTTCACAAATATTTTCTTTTGAGGTTATATTGTTGTGTTAGGCTGTTTGTGGATCATTTTTGTTCCATTTTAAAAGAGTAAGAGTTAGGGTTCTTGAGAGTGAAGAAGAAGAAGAAGAACTTGGAGCTAGGGCTTGGTTTGAAGACGTTTTCTTCATCAAATTTCTTGGGGGATCTTAGTAAAGGTATGGGAGTTCTTTATCTAGGGCAAGCTATCACCCTAGAGCCAATTTCAAATGGTTTTCAACTTTTCCAAAGTTTGTGAAAAAGCCTAATTTCTACTCAAACTCATGGGTTCTTGCATGAAATGATTTCAAATGATAAGTTATGATATTATTGATGTTTATTTGATGTTTTAAGATGAAAAACTCCATGAATCCTTGTATTCTACAAAACCCCAAAATGTGTTTATGAAGTGGGTCTATTTCTATAAATTCAAAGTTGATGGAATTATGTGTAAAGTGAATTGTATTGATATCTCTTGTGTTGTTTAATGTTTATTCATGATTAATTGTTGATAATGGGTGAATTAAGGGTGGTAAGCCTTATGAGTGAAGTATTGGTGATTGCTTGGATTTTGGTGTTTTGGCTATGGCTTTGAATTATGGTAAGAAAGCTTGAACTCTCTTTATTGAATTAATTGTTGTTGGTAGGTTGAATCCACCTTTGGTGGAAGTGTTATATCTTGTTCTTGTGTGGTATTATTGTGAATTGTAGCCATGAAGGCATTGGGGAAGTTGTTGCATAATGTTGGAATATTGTATTATTGTGAATTGAGGCCATGAAGGGCATTATGTGAATGTTATTATATTGTTGTATTATTATACACATATGAGGCTATATGTAAAGTCCTAT